>NC_061098.1:59438849-59466349 GCF_015104395.2 Macrobrachium nipponense | reverse complement strand
CAAAATCTCCCTCTTCGCTGTGCCTGAAGCCTTCTGCAATCGGACGGATGAAACGGATTAAAAGAACGCTGATTGATTCTGTGGGACACCACAATAGATATGGAAGCCAAATAGTTTACAGAAACAACAGAATTCTCTAGAATTGGGAACCATCAGACATCCAGACGGGAAGGAAATGCTCCCACAACTTTGATCAGTTGAATATTTGTGTCGTCAAATGATGTTAAACAAATGCATAGCTGATGGAAGAATTAATGCGTGTTCTCATTAATTAATGAAAGAAAACGTACGGATACGTTTTGTACTGAAGGATAAAAACAGTGAAAACAAAAAATACTTGGGTTAAAGGGTAGGACGAAGTTCCTTCAAGGCATAGATCGTGAGATGTTTGTTTTCTTCTGTTGCAGAAAAGTCTCAATCCGGAAGAACAAAAATGACTAAAAAGCTGTTGGAAACAAACACGGGCCTCTATCACCCTTTGGTCGATAATGTGAAGAACTCTTTAAAGTTACTAAATTTTAGCAAACTATATACAGTGAGAGAAAGAAAGTGAAGAGAGATGCGTGACTCATCGGTAAGATATCGGTAGTGACGACCAAAAGAAGAAGAAGAAAACAATCCACTGCAATACTGTAAGTATTAAAAAACGAACAGCGTCACCACTCAACAATAGAGTCACTTAAATTGGAATAGATAGCAGAATAATATAGCAATAATTTATCCAGTCATAAATCTACAATATTACATGTACACTATAAGAGTGTGAGGGAGTTTCTGAGAATCTAAATTTCTTCTGTTTTCAAACATTTTTGACCTTGCAGTTTTCGGTCAGATGTCAGAGTGAGATGAAGCTGAAAACAGAATGACGCAGACTTCAGAAAACTTTGATGAGGAAAAGAATGATTATTTGGGATCTTGAGCTCTCTAAATATTGTCAACTGTTTCTTGTGGAAGTAAAGAGGAAAACTAGCAAATGCATTGTAGATGTTTTCTTTTCAGGTCGAAAAGTAAGTTCATGAGGAATAGAAACATTCTTTGTAAAATTTCCATAATCAGTTTCTTGGCCTTCAACTGTTCTGTCGTCTTTTTCCAGTGAGAGTCTTTCTTTTCGCTTACTCGGAGAGTAAGCCTACAAACTAATTCATTGTTGTTGTTGTTGGTGTTGTTCTTGTTCTTGTTCGGGAGATAGGGATGTTACATGACAGAGCCTAAAAAAGGTGTGAAAAAAGATGTTTCTCGTTGACCTAAAGATACAGGAATATTAGGTTAGGATACTTATGATTTATTCATTACAATGAAAATGAAAAAAAAATAATAATGTACTTGATAAACAGTACAGAAAAATTATTTATGATAAAATATAGTGTATTTTTCTCTGATTGCACATTTATTCTAAGGTTTTCTTGAATCGGATTTTCTAGTGTTTTTTTTTGTGTGTTGATATCATTACATATTTACGAATCTGTTCATTTTGTCAAATATTTCGACCAGATGCCCACTCGTCCAGTAATTTTCTAGCAGTGACCTCCATTTTCATTTCATATTTCCTGTTCCAACCTTTATTCATGAACTCTTCGCTGTTCTTTGTTCATTGTTCACGTATTCTAAATTCCTTTAACAGAGATTTTTTATCATAACATATTCTGATATGGTTCACATTTCTACTCCTTCACCAACATTCCAAAGCACCTCATTCAAAGAGCTTACATAACTTTTACATCCGAATAAGTTTCTTATGTCCTTTTTCACATAGTATTTTCTTTTTCTTTCAAATATTTGATGAAATTTCACCAAAACCTTTGGTCTATCTAAAAGAAAATAAAATAAAAACTTTCATTTGCCGTCAGACTGAATGCTTTTCCTACTGTAATCTATGGAATGCATCGCCTTTTGTATATTTTCCAGATATGAAGATTCTCCATAGCAATAATTCCAACGACTTGATGAAAGGGAAACACGTTTGAATTTCCCAACAATGAATTTGCGTGTACTCAGAATGTAAGGCAAAAAAGATAATGAAGAATTCATCAACATCTTTGTTGCAAAGATAAGATGATTATAAGCTACTAAGCACCTAATTTTCAAAATCTTATTAGATAATAAAACAAATATGAAAAGAAATGATATACTCTTCCTTGCAAATTTTTCGTTCTCAGAATCAGGTACTGGAATAAAAGATAAACATGGAAAAATATTTGTCTTATCTAGTGTGATGATATCCTCATTATTTCCCCTTGGCCAGTTTTCAGTTATACTCGAGCCAATTTCTTTCTATATTTTAAACCGGGCTTCCAACTTTATTATATTTGGTGCCACAATTAAACTCAAGAGACATTGAGGATTCTTCCTGCTAACATGAGAAACAGTCCGTCTAAGTGAATATGGGAGAGAAGGTTAAATTATTAAAGAAAGTTAAAGAAAGGTTAAATTATTAAAGAAAGTTCACATACTTTCCTACCAAAAACCATTCAGACACTCGGTTATTACAAAAACTAAAAAAAAAGAAAAAAAAAAGAAATAACTCGAAATGTTTGAACTACCAAACGACTGCACTTTCCGCAGTAAATCCCAAAGGAAACATTATTGCCGTTGCGAAAAAGACTGGTGTTTTATGCTCGAGTAAGTAAACCGATTTCAAATGAAGGCAGACCATTGCAGAATTTAGCCTGAATACGACACAGACGTTTGTTGCTTCGTTTTGGGTCTCCATAATCACTTTCAACGCTTGGGGATGAGCCAGCAACAATTTAGAGACTAGGAGCAGCGAAATTGTTCACGAATTTCTATTGTTTTTGTCTTTTCCCTCTAGAAAGAGGAACTTTTCGTGTGAGTTCCAGTAACTGTGATACGAGAATATAATAAACAAGGGTTCAAAGGAGCCACTTGAAGCTGAATTCCTTTTGTCTAGAATTTAAACTGTTTAGTAATAAAGACACAGATTTTGCTCCTATACGATATATATACATACATATATATATATATATATATATATATATATATATATATATATATATATATATATATATATATATATATAAATAATACATACTTTCACACAAACAATCACTCTTCATGAAGGGAATTAGTATCTTAGTATAGATATTTTTGATTTATCAGATTGACAGAGTTAAAAGTCCCTTTCCTTTCCATCTCTCTCTCTCTCTCTCCTGCTTTTCCATCCGTCTGCAGTCCTTGCCAGATGGTTTCCAAGAGGGACAACTGTCCCTTTGAACAAGAACACTGGGTGAACTTACGCATGGTACTCCTGTCGTGTCAATCGTTTCAGGCTGGTGATCTTTTGTGGGATACAAGTGTGGTATTGAATAAATTAAATAAATGGATCAAAAAAAAGTTGTGGGATATAACTGAGTTTATTTCACCTTCACAGAAGCGGTGAAATAAAAGAAATGACAGAGAGACACAGATACGCTTGCACATTTCAAGCTGTTATGAATATCTCCGATCGGTAAACAAGTACCACAGCAGATTCGGCGTTAATTTTTACCTCTCTCGACAGTAAAGTGGTTAACCCGTCGACTGGAGTCTGTGGAAGGTACTGTGTCGAGGGATCGAGAACCACTAATCACTTATAAATCACCGTCGGTGATCATTCCCCATCGGGGATATTCCCGAAGTAGCTTGGATATGATATTAAACAACATTCGTAGTTCAATGGTTATATATAAATCACGGTGATGTGATAAAAAAAGGTTCATATATATAGAAATATATATAGAAATATAGAAAGTAATTACTATATTTCAGAATCTAATGTCTCTCTCTGCAAGTAGGTAATGAATGAGAAAAGTTACAGAAAAGGCTGTATATATACCAAGAGAGCCATCCACTGGTAAGCCGTTTATCTAGGTCATCCTGGCTGACAATTTCTCTTTAACTTTCTTCAGCGTTGGTTAAAGTTAGGTTTTATCTATATCTGAAATTTCATATATATTATATATATATATATATATATATATATATATATATATATATATATATATATATATATATATATATATATATATATATATTTATATATATGTGTGTATATATATACATATATATATATATATATATATATATATATATATGTGTATATATATATATATTGTATAAATATATATATATATTTACATGTATATATATATATATATATATATATATATATATATATATATATATATATAATATATATATATATATATATGTGTATGTATATATATATCATATATATATATATATATATATATATATATATATATATATATATATATATATAAATATATATTTATATATATATATGTATATATATATGTATATATATATATATATATGTATATATATACACACATATATAAACAATTATATATATATATATATATATATATATATATATATATATATATATATATAAATATATAATACATATATATTCTGTGTGTGTGTTATGAAATATGAATCTTATATTTAAAGAAAGTATTTGCAACTTGGCTTCTACGTATTGTATAAGTGCTGAACTGATATGAAATACAGTTATTAACTAGCTATCAAGGTAAAAAATGACAAATGAAACCGCATCCTCTGTAAGTGACTTAGTGCTGCCTGAATGTAAGTTTTAACCGATTTTGACTCCATAAATATTCACATTTTTTCAGCATGCGTCATCAAAATTTCCGGACCAGGCATATAGTATGTGACATCTTTGGACGACAGATTACAATACAACACTGAATTCTAAGGTTTATTTCCCATAGGAGAATATTGCCTTCTATGGACCTCACATGTGCACTGTTTGAAGCGGCTCTTGGCCCTCTAGCTGCATTCACAGTTTAGCCTTTTACTTTATCACTATTCCTGCTTCCGCTTTTCAATCTAGCTGTCCAACGCCTCTGACTGTTACTCCTTAAGGGGACTGTAGGGTTCTATCCCATGTTCCATCTTTAGATCTTGTACTTCAGCTATTTCATTTCTCGAATCTCTAGCTGCTGTCAAGTCAAACCAATCCCATTCTCCTTCATAGTCTCAGCAATGAATGGCAACAAGTACCGCGTCACTAGGCTCGGCAGCCGACGTGTCATCAAACCAAACCAAATCAATCAAAATTATTAAGCGCCTCAGTGGGGGGGCGTGCTTGGTATGGTTTTGGCGTCCCACCTCTGTGGTCGCGAGTTCGATTCTCGACCATTACATTCAGGAGTGAGAGATGTGTATTTCTGGTGATAGAAGTTCACTCTCGAAGTAGTTCGGAAGTTACGTTAAGCCGTTGGTCCCGTTGCTGAATAACCACTGGTTCCATGCAACGTAAAACACCATACAAACAAAGAATGAAAATTTCAAAAATGCTGAAATGGATCTCGAAATAAAAAGCAAATTTTGAGCTGTAAAAACTATACGTGATTAAACTTGAGGAGGAAAGGAGGAGAAGCAGTGTTAGGAGTCTGATCCCGAGGGAAGGCCCCTAGGGAGGAAGGAAGGTGGAATTGAAGGAACCGAATCGGAGCGGAGGCTGAGGCGAATAATAATCGTCCTCTTATTGCGAATGATCTCGTATTTTTTCTCTATAGCCCCACGGGCTGGTCATGACGCTGCTGTAACCATAGAACCTGCTATTCGACCACTGTTACTAACACTTTAATAGTGTACGGCACGCATGCTCTGTGTTTTAATTAAAGAGATGCTATGTGGGGTCGTCTTCGTTGTTTTGATGTTTAAGAGGAATGTTTATGTCAGGCTCGTGAATAATTTCTCATAAGTTATTCGTGATCCGTCTTGAAAACATGTAAACATCATTATGACTTCGACGTTTTTTGGATTGGGCAAGTTTCTTTTGGACCACATAGAAACCAGGATAGTCGTGTCCATTTTTTAGCTTTCTATAAAAGAAAACTATTGAGATGGCTTTGTCTGTCCGTCTGCACTTATTTTTGAAGGCCATCTGAGCTTAAAAGTACCGAGACTAGAAGTCTGAAATGGATGTTGATCATCCACCCCCCAATTATCATAACAAATTGCAGCCCTCTATCCTCAGCAGTATATTTTATTCATATAAGGTTAAACGACATTGGGCAGTGCTGAGAGTTTCATACAGCTATTCTGTACAGAAAACTTGACTGCACCGACGAAAACTTCCGCACAATTTTATATGGAATACATCTGTCATTTGATCAATTGTTCGTGTGGTACAAACGAAAATATTGTTCTTCTAAACACACAGATAAAAGAGAGAGGCTTTTTCCCCGGTCTCTCCTTGCGTGACAATGTGTTCGAGAGTCTCAAACATATTTATGGGACATTCTATTTCGACAGGGAGGTAAAAAAAATAGGTGTAAAACTTTTTATGAAAATGAGCTCACCATCACCTCAACTGAAAACTGTAATTGATCCTTTAGAGATATGATTACACATTTCTTTCGTGTGATGAAAGCATGTGTGAATCAGCTCTTGTTAAAAGGATTTTTTTCTTTTTCGAATAGTATATTTCCCTCAAAAGTTACCATCATGACCATGTCCCGTAATAGAGCGTTTGGTTTACTTAGTACCCAGCGCTTCGCCGCTACGTAAGCTCTCTTTTGAATCAGTTACAAGTACCTTCAAGAGATCATAAACTAAACAGTTTTTTTTTAGCTCATTCACGTGTGATGACCTTAACGTAGTGTGATCATTCAGTTTTATTATTCCCTAACCAAAACTATGAGCCTCTCAGACTTCTCTGATAATGATGCCGCTTTATCAGAGAGGTCCCCTTGCTAAGGACGGATGAATTTTCTACTGATCTCGAGTAATTTATCGTCCACTTCAACGAACATTGCTAGAGATTACCTTTGACTGTTATGTGTCTCGTTTGTTCAGTTTCTATGATGAGTATTTGTGCAGATTGGAGCGTACCTTTGTGCTTCATATATAGATAGATACCTAAGTACAGAGTGACATGTATCGTTTGATTGAAAGTAGTCCTACGTCCCGTTCGTTCTAAATGATATAGGCAAAATATTATTCGTACAGATATTGCATGCACGCAGTGAAAGCATAATATCATCTTACAATCGTGTTCGTATTTATTTATGCTACAAATCAAATCCAATGTATTTCACTCCTAAAGTTTGCTAAAAAGAATATATATATATATATATATATATATATATATATATATATATATATATATATATATATATATATATATATATATATATATATATATATATATATATATATATATATATATATATATATATATATATATTATATATATATATATATATATATATATATATATATATATTATATATATATATATATATATATATATATATATATATATATACCCATATCACTGAAGACGCTATCCCATCATTAATCAGTCATACCTTCATGAAAATGAATTCCTTTGCCATTTTAATGCAGTCAGAGATTCTGAAGTACAATAAGGGTCAATATATCATTTAGGACTACTGAGGAGTTGTGAAGTAGTGGATTAAATGAGAAGGCTAATGAGTAAACGGCTGTTAGATAAACAACAAATACACAACTGCAGTGATACTTTGTTGAATAAGGAGGATTAAAGACGTGCATTTCAGCATTTTGGACGAGGAAGTAACGGTTCTGCCACGAATAGTTAAGAAACCGAGTTCATTCCATACCCATCCTCTCCCTGTTTGGGGATCGATCCCTGGTTCTTTGATTCTAATCCGTGGCGGCTGCTATTACAACAAGAGACCCAGAGTGGAAGAGAGAGAGAGAGAGAGAGAAGAGAGAGAGAGAGAGAGATACATAATTTCTTTTATGAAACTGAAAACAACTTTAGAAAAGGAATCGGACCCCTGAGGACTTTCCTTTCCGCTGCAAGCCAGAGAGAGAGGAAATCCCGTATCATATGATCTTAAAGCGAAGAAAGCAATCTTCATTCCTTTATAGATAACGTCGCTTGAGACAGAAAAAAAGTCTCCTCCTTCTGCAAGAATCGATTACATCCGATAAGAAACCCCAAACTTCTTTATCAACTGGTATTCTATTTCACCGAAAGACTTCGGCCGGTAAGACTCTTTCGTTGGATCGTAAAGAGTTTAGGGGATAAGGAAACGACGAAAGCTTTTCATGTGACCTTTCAATTTTAGCTATATATATATATATATATATATATATATATATATATATATATATATATATATATATATATATATATATATATATATATATATAACATATATATATAATATATATTTATACATTATATTACATTCTATTTTTATTATATTATATTATATTATATTATATTATGTTATATTATATTATATGATTATATATAATTCTAATAATATATATTATACATACTTTCACATAAAGATTCACTGATCATGAGGGGAATTTACTATCTTAGTAAACGATATTTTGATTTTTTCAGATTGACAGAGTTGATAAAAGTCCTTTTTTTCTTTCCATCTCTCTCTCTCTCCTGCTTTTCCATCCGTCTGCAGTCCTCACCAGACGGTTTTTCTCCAGGAGGGCAACTGTCCCTTTGAGCAAAACACTGGGTGAACTTATGCATCGTACTTCTGTCGCGTCAGTCGTTTCAGGCTGGTGTTCTTTTGCGGGATACAAATGTGGTGTTAAAGAAATTAAATAAATATAACTGGGATATAACTGAGTTTATTTCATCGTCAAAGAAGCGGTGAAATAAAAGAAATGACAGAGAGACACAAATACGCTTGCACATACAGTAACGTTTCTGACTCATTTCAAGCTGTTATGAATATCTCCGATCGGTAAACGTTTAAGTACTACAGCAGATTCGGCGTTAATTTTTACTTCTCTCAATTGTAAAGCGGCTAGCCCGCCGACTGGAGTCTCTGGAAGGTACTGTGTCGAGGGATCGAGAACCACTATATCCTATCGCCTCCTCCATGGCGATTTAGGCGTTGTCCCCTGCGTTGCCGTTTTATAGTATATGAAGGCACCATAAGTTATTACAACACAAATATAATTGGTTCCTGATCTCTATTTTTGCCAATTATTTTAAAAACACTCTTAATTTTCTAGAATTTAACAAGAATAAAAGAAAAAAAGTTTATTCTTAAACGTGGCACCAAAAATTTCCAGTGCTGCCAGTTCTTCTCTCAGGTGTTAAGCTGACCTCAGGGTATAAAGATGTCAAAAAAGCCTCCCGTGCCTCCACAAGGGAAGCTCAGTCAAAACTCTCACTGACTCATGAAGGAGTCTGTTGCCTTACAAAGAACACGGAAGGAAGTCCTCGTGCTCGCATTATCTTTATTCACAGGCACGAGAAATCGTTCATAGGGTCGTTAAGTACTTTTCTAAAGAAAAGCAAACCATGGACCCATGGTGCATGTCAGAAAAACACTGCAACGCGCCTCATAAGCAACAATTATACCGGAGAGAACAATCAGCAGGATTTCAATGAAATCATCAATTCTTTTTTTTTTTTTTGTAATGTAAATATTCATTAATTCTTTTCATTCATTCTAAAATGTAAATACTTATTCAATTCACAAAATTTATTTACTTAGATAAATAAATTATGTCAAAGTTTTATATTGATAACATGAGCAGTAATAAATCTATATATAGTCCTGGCATTATTGTGATTATTATCAAATATGATTTTCATGACCACGATATATTTTGCTTTGACAACCCTTACGAACACTATAAAACACAAATGGATATTTTCCATCGGGTGTGGCATTCATGCAAAGGTATCTTGTACGTTAACGATAAAACTGATACAAAAAACAAAGAAAAGAAAAATAAAAATTGCGCGTAAATGGCAAAGCTGGAACCAATTCTGTAAATAAAGAAAAATAGAACAATTGAAAATGTTATAATACTTTTACTGAAAGAAACTGAGACCATAGTATGAACAGATAATAAATTAAATTGCTGCCGATAATCTTATTTATGTAACCTATGTACATTTATGCAGCGCTCTCTTATCCGTCGACATACGCAATCCTTTCAAACGTCAACATCGCTTTCTCTCTCTCTCTCATCTCTCTCTCATCGTCTCTCTCCTCTCTCTCTCTCTCTCTCTCTCTCTCTATATATATATATATATATATATATATATATATATATATATATATATATATATATATATATATTATATATATCAGGATCCATACAGAGAGGAGGTCAGTTATGAGTGGGACGAAAATAAGGCCTATTCCGCGCACCTCGTCACGTGAGATCCCGTGAGGCGGGGGTGGGCTGCCTTAGTATATGATAGGTGCTAATTCCTTTCTTTCTTTTATCTACCCGTTCCTGATACTTGCCTTTTTTTTTTCTTTTTCTACATTCATGCTTTCATCAGTGAACTCAACTCAAAGTTAAGACTTTCATATACGCTATTTTGGTTATAAGTATATGATCGTATCGTTAAAGTACTGACTTGAGGAAACTAAAGGTAGCCTAGTCATCAAAAGGGGATAAGATGTCAACCATTTTAATCTGCCGTTGATTTGTATTTTTCTTTACTTTTTGGTTAAGCTCTAATTTCTTTAGTAAAACTAAGCTTCAGGTAAGGTTTTCATACTTGTTTGTGCTCTTTGTCTATAAACATATACTATGATTATAAAAGGAAAACTAAGAACTGAAATGAGAAAATTGAGGTGACATAAAAACAAAATATTTTAATCATATATTTTATTGTACAGTTTCAAAAGTAAAAAGAAGAAAGAAAAAAACATAGTTAACATATTCACAATTTCATAAATTTCTTTTTCATGATACGACACTATCACATCTTTGGGAATATCAACTCCCGATAATTCCATTTCTGAAAATTAATGACTTTATGAAGTCTTTTCCTTCTCTTGAAGTATCACCATGAGCAGCAATGAAAATTTCTCTCATAATAGATAACTGAGACATGAAATCCTCAGAAGGAGCATGAGGTCCGCCCATGTTAATAGTACTAAGCCATGATTTTTCTTTTTCGTTAGCCTCTGATGCCTTAACTCCCAAATGAGAATATTCTAATCCAAACTTCTTCACAATATAGCCTCCAATGTATCGAAGAGATTCTTCTTCTATCAGTTCAGATATCAATCTCTTGTCTCCCTCTGCTCATTATTAGGTTCCTCTCCCAGTCTATTGCGTCTCATTTTCATTTTCAAAGTCACATTCTACTGTTTTGAAATAAACACTTGTCAGGCATATTTCTACAGATAGTTCTCTCTCGCTGTCTCGCATTGCACTTGCTGGAGTTTGCATTTGCTGGTTAAGGATATCAAATTCTTCTATGCATTCGTAGAGTTTTTTTCACTTAACAGCGCAATGTCTTTCCCTAGCAAGTACTTTCTTAGGCAGAATTTGAAGTTTACTGAATTAGAATTTTCATATGCTTGACGAACACATCCAAAAAGTGTTCAGTACATCCCCTGATTCAGTCTTCTTGTAGGAATGAATTTAACACCAAATAATTTCTTTACCATCTCATATAGGCCTATCAGAGACTTGCAGGACAAAATCACTCCCTTTAGGAATTTATACATGCAATTAACGTGAGTTTGCCACCTTCATGGTTCTCATGGTGGGTCCATCATTTCATGCAAAACCTTTTTCGGTTTTTCATAATCAATTCCAAAGGCGTTTCGGGATGCCTTGTCACCATAAACAGTACAAGAATTCATGATTTCAAACCACTCGTCAACTAATGATACGAACTTTGCAGTCTCCTCCCAATTACTGCTCTCTAACAGGCCTTTCTCACCCAAAAATGCTATTGCATTTGCAGTTGTGCTGGATAACAGTTGCACTGCCAGTTTCACACGTTGCTTTTCTTGTCCAATCAGGTTAAAATGACTTTCATTTAATTTGTAAGAAAGGCCATATTCTGTCTTTCTCTTACTGCACATTTCACGAATGGCAGAATCCGACACAATAGTGCCATCAAGCAATTTGAAACCCCGACTTGATGAAATGTTCCTTATGAGTTTGATGAGATGAGGCGCATCTGCAAAAAACGGAGATGACCCTGTCGGTACTTGGTTATTTTTAAAAGAATTTTTCATGGATTCTGCAGATATTTCCAAATTTTTCCAGACACGGAGATTTGACGAACCCAAATCATGCACTAATGCAACAACATGATAGCTGGCTTTTTCAACACTTTCTATTAGAGTTAAAAGAATTTTCTGAACTAGTCCCCTTAATATGACAACTTGCACTTTGTCATGAGGTTTATACTAATTTCATTTCATCAATGGACATAACATCAATTCTTTCCATTGATGATAAACTCTCCACTTTCACTTTCATAAAACACAACACAGACATTAATAACCCTGGCTCACAATTAAATGCCTACCCTATTGTTAAGTGTGGAGACAGAGGGCAAAGGGATGCCTTTTTGTTCTCTCTTAAATATTTGTTGCACTTGGGGCTAAAACTTCGCAAAGTGAGAGCCAAAGCAATATCTTTATCGGACCAATTAATTATGAGGATTATTTTTTTTATCAATTAATTCATCCATTTGAGTTTCAGTAAATATAGATTTAAATATCACTTTTATCTCTTCCCTAGTATAAGTCTTTTCCTTTACACATGGTGTGCTCCTATGTTCTCTTGCTTCTTGCAATTGCCTCCTCAATTCCAGTATCTCCTCTTTCAAAAACTGTTCCTTCGTGACCATCTCAGGTGTCTGGATGTCTAATGCAGTCTGCACTTCCTCACTGGGAATACTGGATTGTCTCTTCCTTTGGAAGTGGTAGGTCTATCGCAGTTATGCAATTCTGCTTCACCGACTGCGTGTTAGTGAATGAAACATTGTACTGGACTGTTGGCATTTATATGCCGAGATCCTAAGCAGATTGTGGATTAAGGACTATAAAAGATCCCCAGAGACAGGATAAACATAAAGTAGGGTCAGAACCATAAAAGAAATCCTCAGAGACCGGATAAATATAAAAAGAAGCAGAAGACATATTTTGTTTTGATATTTTCGTTCAAATGCGCCCCCGAAGTATACTTGACTGTGAGCAGCGGGGGCTCACGTGATCTCAGCGTGGCCACCGAGAGAAGAAGGCCTTTTCACCCGGCATTTAAATCCCTCATACGTTTCGCATGTAGGCTGACCTGGGCTAAGATAAGTAGTCCTTCCGGGTACTAGTCGAGTGAGGTCACGCTGCTTGGAGTCAAATTCTAAGTGAAATTTAGGAGAATGCATTTAAGTGCTGGTGCATTTTAAGTGGCTCTATATGAGTTTATGTGGACGAACAATTATTGAATTTGAAAAATAAGATTTAAAGAAGAAAAAGGCAGATAGAAGCTTTGTGTACAGTACCACACGTGCTTGCTCCTGGAAGAAGATGCCTTACAAGTGCTGCGTACCTAAATGTAATTGTAATTACGACAACGGACCAAAAGTTAATATCTTCAGGTTTCCTGAAAATGAACAAGTGAAAGAGAAATGGCTAAGAAACATCAAGAGAGAAATTTTCGTCCTATGGAGAATCATCGGGTATGTTTCTGATAATTTTCTAAGCATCTCTCTCTCTCTCGTCTCATCTCGTCGGTTTATGCTGATAAAATCTAAGCATCTCTCCTTCCTCTCTCTCCTCCTCTCTCTCTCTCTCTCTGCACTCTCTCTCTCTCTCGTGTATCTGTCTATTTCATATATATATATATATATATATATATATATATATATATATATATATATATATATATATATATATATATGAAAGAAAGAGACGGACAGCACTTTTACTATTTTTATGGTAGGCATAGTTAAAACATTTATATATATAATATATATATATATATATATATATATATATATATAGTATATATATATAATATGGTATATGTATGTATGTATGTATGTATGATGTATGTGTGCTCTATGTGTATATATGTATGTATATAGCCAATGATATTACTTGTCAGATGATATTAATTTTGTTAGTAATATGTACTTGAATCGCAAAATATGTAGCTATACAAATACAATTAATTGCAGTGTATGGGTAACAGGCTAGAATAAAACTTTATTTCAGTTATTTTTTAGAATGATGAAAACTAATGCATCCGCTTTTTGGAATAGGACGGTTTTTTTCCATCGGTAACAAAAATAGATGGTCTGAGAAATAAGAAAAAAATTTTCATGAAATAGGTTGATATGTTTCCTGACTGTCGCATATCATTGTACTGGTAGGGGTTTTGTGAACAGCATTTTCATCCTGATGATATTGTGAAGGAAAATTATATTGTGGATGAAAAAACTGTGAGGAAAATAACTGCAAAATTAAAGCATCCATATATTAAAGAAATTGCTGTTCCCACAGTGTTTCCAAACTATCCTCAATATTTGAACCTAACTCAACATCGAATAGGTCACCCGTTCTAAAAGACAATGAAGAGACATCAGTCAAAGTAGCAATTGGAAAGTAGCATATCAGATGCAAAGGCATACGAAACGCAAATTGGATTTAGGGATTTGCAAGAACTTTCGAGGAAACTTAAGCTGGATAAGTACTGGGACATAATTCATAAAGAACCTTTCTCTTGATCAGTCACTTATCGCTTTCAGCTTCCTCCTAATAATCATGATGTCTGTACTAATACATCCTGATAAATCTGTCCAGGCGTATATCGATAATGTGCCCGTACGTGGAGTTGCATGACTATATCATTCCTTCTCATGTGCAAGATACAAATACCATCGAAGTCATGTTACATGGTGGTGGGGAAACGTTAGCTAGTTAAATATATAATGTGTATGTATGTATGTTAAGAAGGCATAAAAACTTCAGGTAATGAGTTCCTCACAGAACTACAATGTCACCAGCCCGTCCCAGTGTTTGATAGCCAGGTCAGCCTACTTAGGACGACGCGGCCAAAGGGTGAAATGTCCTTGTACTCTCGGTGGCCACGATCTCAGTCGCCCAGCCCTGACCCAACCATATCGGCGCCTGAGTCACCCACAGGTATGTACGTACACAGACACAAACACATACACACGCGTGCGCGCTCTATATATATATTATATATATATATATATATATATATATAGTATAGATTATATATAGATATATATATATATATATATATATATATATATATATTATATATATATACAAGTATATATATATATATATATATATATATATATATATATATATATATATATATATATATATATATATATATAATGTATATATAGAGCAATCGTAAATGACTTACCCTGTTGTGTGTGGTTGGAATGATCCTTCTCTTTTTGATAGCAAGGAGCCATCCGCCGAAGTTCTTCATCATATCGAAATGTATGAGAATGTTTTTTTTTTTCAGAATTTTATAATTCCCACGACACCTTGGCACACTACACTTATTCACCATTGTTTTTTTTTTCCAGTTATTAACAAAAATTGCGCATTTAACTCGTCGGAAAAGTGGTAGCTTCTTTCCCTCACCAAGGTAGGTACTAAACTGACCTTAATTAAGGCCGTTATCCGCAGACAGATGGCCTCTAAGTGTTGACGTGGATTAAAATTCTTGGTGATTCATCAGCATGATCTCTCGGTGGCCACGACATTAATGGTCTGAAACTCCTTAAAGACCATATATATATATATATATATATATTATATATATATATATATATATATATATATATATATATATATATATATATACTATATATATATATATATATATATTATATATTAATATACATACATACATACATAAAACATACATCCATCATTTCTCATGCGATGTATATCTTGACAATATATTTTTGTGTATGGCCAGGAGAGGAAAATGTAAATAACTTTTTTTTTGTCAAACTAAATCAGTTATTACCATCAATTAAATTCAATAGGGAAATTGGGTGCTTACTCTCTTTGGATTACTTAATAAGAAGAAATAGTGATTGGCTTAATTACAGTGTTTACAGAAAACTTACAACATTTCTTCCTGTGTGCATTTTTATTCCGGTCAAAGCAGCGTGGTTACATATGTGTCGTGTACATCTGATCTTTGACAGATATGCACCAAATAGTGCCAAGGTGCCAGTTGATCAAACCGTGCTGGTACAAATGCTAGTCACAAATATCCACTGACACTCCATACACCTCTGTCAGCCCAGAATATGGTGCAACCTGTCACTTACACCAAAGCCCAGTTATCACCATGATCGCCAAATATCTTGTTGATCATGTAGAGGACAACACCAGTGAACTCACCACCAATGCTGAACATCCTGTCCCCATATTCATCACAAACGGAGAAGTAAAGACGCAAACTAACCTTCGTTACACTCACGAGGAGGCTGATGTTATTTCATAGTGAATCAGCTGGTGCACTTGACAGCCAGGGTGCAATAAGCACCTATGTGGTTTTCTGATGATATGGACGTCTGTGTTCTTTTCCTTTACTTCTACTGCAAACTTCCTTGGTTGCATGCATTAAGTGGTTGCGATACTACTTCGTTCCTCTATGGCATAGGAAAAAGCAACCTGCTTTGAAAGCACTTAATAGCGATAAGACAATGAAGTTGTTGGTAAGCAAGATGTGTCTATGGAGGATGTACCTGAAGCAACATTGTTTATGGTAACATGCTATGGCTCCAAATGCTGCCAAAAACATGTCAGGGACACGCCATGATGTATGGATGACAAAAATGGCAAACCAGAAGCTGCCAATTGCTCACAGAAGTCTCTGCACCCTTCAGAAACTCTCATTCAACATGTCTACAGAACCCAATGTTGGATATGAACAAACAACGAACACGAGTAAACTGGTCCCTCCTGCCTATTCAGGCGAATAGAGGTTTTTTGTTCGGTAAATACTTAGCAGTCAATCGTCCTTGATAGATTTCTTTGCAAAATGATATGCATTCGTGTTCTATTTGATAAGCTTTTGATTAAGAGAGAGAGAGAGAGAGAGAGAGAGAGAGAGAGAGCAGAGAGATTTTAGAGAGAGAGAGAGAGAGAGAGGATTTTAAAAGACATGAAGAAAACTTGCCTGAAGCAGACTCTTGTGCTTATGATTATGATAAAGAAGACATAATCAATAATCCCCTTTTTTTCCTTCACTTCAAAGTCACCTCCGAATCTGGTTCATTCTCGTATGATGCTCAGAGAGTTCAGAACATTTTCGCTTTCGGTATTTGAGATCAAAGCACTACCATTTACTGCCATTTAATGACTAATGTAAAAAGAACCATAATTTCAGTGTTCATAGATTTTCTAAGTTGAATATCTTTTTTTAATTTGTAAATATTTATAATCGAAAGCACCTGGTATAGTATTATCCTTTAAAATCACAAAAGAGGAACAATTGCTTTGTTTCTGATCTTTGCAAACATCATTTTCTTTTTCATTTTTACTGCAATGTTCTTGTTGGTGTTTCGTTGCTTTTAGTTTTAACGTCACGTGATTTTAGGTTTAAGTAAAGGAATTAATTTCCAGTACCGTTTACCGATAAAATTGCCATAAAGAAATCCATACCTGTCCCCCAGTCAAGTATGTTTTTTATAAAAACCTGTCTCCCAGCAAGGTAGGAAGTAACGCGTAGCCATAGGCTACCTCGTAAGCACATGGAATAACTGGAGCCAGATCTCAAGGTACTGTCTTCGCTTCACTTGTGACAACAAGCTTTTTCTCCTTGCAGACAAACCATGCTGGCAGTGTGTTTGATAATGAGTAGAAAGCCCCACCCTTCTTCGATAATAATCATAGATACTTGGTTGAGTAGCTTGTTCATATCTTGATAAGACTTATATCCTTATCAGAATAGCTAGCATATCTTAAACCAGTGGTCTTCAACCTTTTTGGGGTCATGGCCTACTTTAGATATCTCCAAATACCCATGGCCCACTACTTCAGATTTAGAATAGGAATTGATAACTTCAAAATAAAACGTCTAGTTCCTGGAACTGGAATTTTATTACATGTTATTACCATAAATTCAAAATTTAGAGTTCTATCAATTTAGTACACAAATATGCTCGGAATCTTTTCATGACCATTTTTGTCATATAAAAATTAACTAGCGAATTGAAACTAAACTTAATTTCCATGAATTCAAAATGCAAATATGCCCTGAGAATTTTCATGAAAATTTTTCATTTGTATTTTTTATATACATTGCTTATTTAACTTTAAACTTCTACTTTTGTTTTGTCCTTGGCCCCCACCTGATAATCAGCCGATGGCCCACAGGTTGAAGACCCAGTGTCCTAAACCAAAGTCTCCTCAGAATTGGATATACAATTTAGGATAACGGGGCTATCTCGAATTTGTATATAGTTCAAAAATACATCGAGAATTTTTCACAAATAAAAATAAGCCGGATTATATTCTACTGATTCAACTGAAATATTCTAAGTGAAACTAGAACAAAATATAAACTGATGAAAATCTATAAATTAGATGGTCCCCTAAAAACATCAGTTAGTGCATAATAAATCGTGGAAATAAAAAAAAATACGGGAATGTAAACTTCTGTCATTCTGATTGATAAAATGCGGAGCAATTTGAATTTGCCCTAAATATTCCTGTGTTGTTCACTGATAATCTATTCATGCCGCTGGGATATATCCATTTTTTCCCTTTCTACCCAAAAATGCATCAGAAAAGGATAATCAATGCATAAATCTGAATCAACAAGTGTGTAACATAACATCCTGATGTACATGTAGTATAATTAAGTGCATGATTGCATATTTTCACAAAATGTACATTTTGGTGGTCATCTTGAATTTAAAGGACATATTTGCTCGAAACTGTCTAATGCAAGTGTGCTCTGGCCTTCAGCATAATACTCAACAGTATTTGATATATTTCACCATTTTTCGGCTGTTAAATGACATTCAAAAAATAAATTCCCATTTTGGCTGCCCTCTTGGAAAATAGTCATATTCCACAGCTTCGATTCTCCGCTATTTTTAGCTTATTTTTTTTTACACTATTTTTTGAGTCTTAAAAACCTTGAATGGTTTCTTCTGAAATTAGTGGTGGGTACTTCAGCAGATCCATTAGTCTATTACAGATTCACGAGGTGACTCTATTGGCTTTAGGGGACCGACCTAAATCCAAGCCATCTTAAAAGTGAAGAATATTTGAGGTATCTCAAGAAAAATTAATAACTCTAATTTTTATTTGTATGTAAATATATTCGGAAACCACCATATTTTGAGCAATTATTATTTTAGTTATTGATATTTGGTAATATAGTCAAGAAGTGAATCTTGTTTTTCATCGTAAACTGAAATGTCCGGTAACTGTGAATATCAAGACTTCAATTAGAATGAAATAGTAAACACCGAAGTTGTTTCATTTCCTCACATTCTCTACACAGAAACCGTCCTCTATGGGTACTGCTGATCAAATCATCGCTCTTAGCTGTATAAAGCTTTGATACTATGAGTTACTATGAAATGAAAATAAAAGACGAAAAAGGAAATAAATACAAAGACATCCAACCACGATAAAGAATATTTCTATATCATCTCACTGGAGTTAGAGTTAATAGCTCCGCAATGGTATATTAAAAGTTAGCTGTACATGAGATATACAACGCTGGCTTTCTCAAATTGATGCTATGAATAAATACGTAAATAACACAAACATATTTATTAATTGATGCCTGTAAAAAAAATGTAAATATGAAACGTACTCCCATAATTTATCAACACTTATTATCAGTAATGTTGAAATACAGAGGGCTGTCGGAAACAGAAAAATAGTTATAGAATATATGTCTTAAAACAAACAAACATCATGAACACCTACTTTGCACCGCATCTCTCTCGGTGTACGTAAGTGTGGCCCCAACATTCTTCACCGCTAAATAACTATTACATCCTTCTCAACCAGCGCTGTGGACCAGCGTGGAAAGCGTGCGTGTCTTGAATCCCTCATTGCAGCCGCTGGCAATCGTTTGTCCACATTTCCCGGGAATCAGATCACCACCGCTGCTGTGGGCCTGGTTGGTGTTAAAGCAGAACTTCCGAGGAGACGTTGATGATGGATGTTTCTGTGTATCTTGCGATGCTGTTTGCATGAATACTGTTCGCAAGTAATTATACAAACGAAGAAGAATACATACACACGCATATATATATATATATATATATATATATATATATATATATATATATATATTTATATATATATATATATATATATATATATATATATATATATATATATATATATATATATATATATATATATATTATAAGTATGTATAATAATAAGTTGACCAGTAACTAAAAAGCCGTCGCATCCAACAAAATCTACACCACACACACGCACACACACACTAACACACTCACACGTTTTGGTTGTTGATCAACTTTTTTATCATCACATCCTTCCAAATGTAGAGGATGGATAAACAAACGAAGGTTAACACTTGTCCCATTTACTGTGAACACGACACCGCAGCTGTTCCATCAATAGTCGTGGCCTCTTCAAAATGCACTACAATACGATCTTTGCGTTCCGTCGTTTTATAACGGAATAATTCCGTCCATTTAACATTGACAATACCTTTAAATATATGCAAATAAAATATAGGTATGTAAAAATGTGTTTTTAATTATTTCAAGGTTCTGCAAAAAAAAAAAAAAAAAAAAAAATAACACATTACAATAAGATTTACAATAACCAAACATTTTTAAGTGAACTATAAAGAAAACAAAACCACGTGTGCTGCTTGTTATGGAAAAAAGCAGATTTGAGTGCGGGGATACGGACTAAGGGGAAAGAATGAAGGGTAGAGAGAGCGAGAGAGAGACAGAGAGAGAGAGAGAGACCAGAGAGAGACAGAGAGAGAGAGAGAGAGAGAGAGAAGACGTCGGCTGCCTGCAGATGGGAGTGATCTTTCCACTTCCAGTTGTCGGTTCAGAGTTGGCCAATAACAAAATGCAGATCTCGGTGGAGATCATGTTCCGTACAGACGATGTTCATATTCTTCACTACTTTCTGAATCATCGATTTATCGGTCCTGAATGTCCACGTAGCGTTGGTGAATGGCTCCATTATTACGATGAGGCTGTAAACGTCATTTTAACATGTAGAAGTGCAGCCAAACGTATGATTTTCGGAGGAGTGGCACATCCTCCTCTGGGCGAAGGACAGTAACAGGTTTGGCGCTGCCTTCTTTTTTCGGGTTCTGGTTGGTGTTGGTCTTCATGTCGTGGGATGCAGTCAAATGAGCTCCAATGGATGTGAAACCTGGACCCTATCGAAGGGGGCTTTGGGCGCTCTCTCTCTCTGCTGATTACGTTTGCATTCATTAATGGGAATTTCTCTCCCTCAATATTGATAGCCCAGTTTACAGTGGAAATATTTTTTTTTCTCTTTCTCTCTCTGAATCATCATTTTCTCCCAAGAGAACACAATGATTTTCGCAATAGTGTGTTTTGAAACCATCGTGGATGGTTTGATATGAGAGATTTTGATATTAAGTTTTTTTATGCCAATTAAGTTCAGTATTCCCCGAGAAAAATACTCTTTGTCTCACCTCAGATAAAAAAAGACAGTATAATAGAAGAACACAGATAAATTCATGAATACTTACCAGTTATAAGAAGAGCTGGTGATTTAAAAATGAGATTATCAAGAAAGTTCATTGGTATATACTGAATAAAAAGTTATATGAAGAAAGAATAAACAGTTACTCGACACAACCTCCAGTCCATGATGAAAACAATTAACTTTTCAGTGGAATAAAATAAGAGAAAAACTATCAACGGCTGCAGAAGTGATAAATGGGGGAGAACTGCCTACAAATAAACAATGAATTTAATTACGACAAAAAACTTGAAATAATTTCCGAGCATTTGTCGGAAAGACCTCGTCACGAGGATGACTCAGGGAGAGAATGTCTCCTTTGAAAAATAGTCCTGCTTCTTGAGGCGTTTTTTGTGACATTTTCACATTCTTTTCGTAGTACTTAGATCTTTTATATTCTCTTTAATGCTGTAGTGTGCAGATAAGTGTGTGTTTGGTAAGGTATAACTCTTTGTCATATTTAAAAGCATTCAGATTTCGCTATTTATATTACGCTACGAAACATATGCTTATTAGTTATATGTTTAGAGGCACTGGTAAAGTGCAACGAAAGAGTAAGAAAAGTAGGAATACTGAGAGCAATAAAAAAGGGATAGCCAAGTAAACAATTCAAATGAGATGGTAACAAGACCCAGCCCTAGTAAAAGCCGCCGTGAATGCACTGAAAGCTAAGTCTGTCTGTCTTTTAAAAGGCCAGTTAAGGGCCAAGAGATGATCCTTATAAAGACCATTAGAGACTTCCAGCAACGATTTTTCCAAGGTCCTTGTGAAGAGCAGTTGGCTAAGTATTCTGTTCCATCAAACCCTTCCGCATTCGTTCCAGCACTCTTGCATATTGCTGACCGTAAACCCTTTTTGAATATGAAATCCTGCTTGCCTAAGAAAGTAATCATTTATACCTAGAAAGGAATCATCAGGCATAAGCGTCTTAATCACTTGAAATCACCACATTCTAAAACTCTTTGCCATGGAACATGAAAATTTAAGCCACGGCCTAGTGATGCCCTGTGTTATTAGCACCTATAGCGGTGACAGACGCACGATCATGGTTACCTTTAATCTCAAATAAAATAAAAGCGACTGAGGGTCAGGGGCTACAATTTGGTGTGTTTGATAATTAAAGGATGGATGATCAACGTATCAATTTGCAGCCCTTTAGCCTCAATAGATTGTAAGATCTGAGGGCTGGCAGAAAGAGTGCACACGGACAGACAAATAGCCACCTCATTAGTTTTCTTTATCGGAAAATAAAAAAAAAAATTCTACATCGTCGACGAAGGCCAGGGGTCAAAGCGGGGTTTGCCCTAGATTGAGTTTCTTCATTATCCCTTGGAATTTGCAGCATAAAGGTGGAGGTGTTAACATTAATGTTTATAGAAAAATTGCTTATATATGACTCGGCATCAAAGAGAAGAGTGAGGTTAAGTCCATCTTAGTTTAACCAGACCACTGAGTTGAGTAACAGCTCTCCTAGAGCTGACCCGAAGGGTTGGATATTTTCACATGGCTAGGAACCAATTGGTTACTTAGCAACTGGATCTACAGCTTGTTGTGGGATCCGAATCACATGATATCGAGAAATTAATTTCTAATCGCCAGAAACAAATTCCTCTGATTCCACGTTGTCAGAGCGGCGCGCAACTGTAGGCGAGCACGCAAACCACTCGTCCAAGGGGGAACTAAGAGGATGGTTAAAGTATTACGAGATAGTCTTTATGGAGGGATACGATCTTCAACAAATTACGGTGAGAAATGGCGGAGACTTAAAAAAAATGGAATTAGTGGTGAAAAGTAGTGAAAACGATAATTTTACGATAAATACAGATTTAGGTTGTGTAAAATTTGTACACAGCCAAAACAAATGAATAATTATAAATCTCTTCTCTCTCTCTCTCTATCTCTCTCTCTCTCGTCTCTCTCTCTCTCATCTCTCTCTATGTCCTCCTCTCTCTCTCTCTCTTATTGACTAGAATTCAGCTGAAACATTCCGACAGGATTTCCTTTGAAGGTTTTTCAGAATACGAAATGCCTGCTACAAGCAATTGCCTCTCGCTCTGTTCTAGGAGACAGGACATTTAGTCCTATTTATTCACGTGTAAATTAAATGAAAGTCAGAAAAATAGACCTTCCTGGAAAAGTGTCTATCAACACACACAAGATCTCAGAGAATCTGGAAGTCTCACTCCTGGAAGTTATTTCTACTCAGTAATGGCAGTCGGTCACAAGTCATCTCAGGCAGAAATAGTCTTACTTTAAAGATTCTTTAAATAATGGTATTTATTTCCAAAGAAAACAAAGATTCGGAGAGAAAAAGGCAGTGATACAATTAACACATGATAACCATTGCAAGAAGACTTGATCTTCATTTTGTGCGTCACTGATGTCACTAAAAGATGAGATTATGTAAAATGAATTGCAACACAAAGCATAATTTACTTTGATAAACAGTACTGTTTATGATATCCAAGCTGAAAAAGAATTAAAATAGAAATTGAAAAGTACACACTCCACTCTATATAGTATTTTCTTGGAGGAATGGAATTAGGTTTAATAAAATCAGTTTACCCAGCCCTACGAAATAACATTTCAAGCGGCCTAAATGAGGTTACCAGTGATCAATAAAGCTTTCATCATGAGATAAAGGACTTATTCTAAGAAACTGACGTAGGTATTAATATTATTTAATAATCTTATTCCTATCCACTTACATATAAGTATGTATGTGTGTAAGTTTGTATGCATGTATGAATGCATGTATTGGATCTAATGCTACAGTAAACTTAATCTCAGATGCAAGTCATTTCAAAAGTTGACAATTCTCAACTTTGTCTTTCCTTATCTGCCGAAGAAAATCATTTCAAAATAATGTCAATAAGATTTATATTTTCCATTAGATAGAGTTGACAATTAACTGCAGCTAGTGAAACATCTTATTTAGCTGGATGTACTCCAGGCAGGTCCTCCCGGACATTGAAAAAAGAAAGTCTTTCTGTCATGTTCCATGTTCCTCCTCAGACCACTTGGGGCTACGATGATATGCACTGCTCCTGTTTTCAACAATGACGCTGCACAGGATCGGATTACAAAAATCATGAATCGAAAAAGGCATTATCTGCCAAGGAAGTGTCATGAATTGTAATTTGTGTGTGTGTGTGTGTGAGAGAGAGAGAGAGAGAGAGAGAGAGAGAGAGAGAGAGAGAGAGAAAATGAAATCTATAAATAATATATAATTGAGTGGTTAAGGGTAACCTCACTCTGATATAACGTGGGCGAGTTCGAATTCCACCAAGGGAGGGAAGCAGTCTTCAATTATTGGGTTCGGGGCTTTGCAGTAGGGAGCGCACCCAAAACGTGTGACGAAATCAAGTAGTGAAGAGGTTGTTCGAACAGTTACAAATATACATTCATTCCTCTCGAAATGTGGTCACAAGACCCTCTTCATATGATTTTAGTTGGAATATCATCTTTACAATCAAATTCATCAAAAGAGTTAAAACCTAATGTTATTTTTTTTTTTTTAGTTCGCAAAAGAAACGATCAGCATTTTGTTAACACTCAGCATTAAGCAGTTTTCTTCTCTATTTGTTACTCTTTAAAAATTGTAGCAATATTAAATGAAGCAAGAAGACAAAGCATTTCCATGATGGGATTCAAAACCGTCATGAGGTCACCGTTACACACCGTCCTAGAGGAAGAGATAAATAAAAAAATGATTTCAGTTCTTGCGCACATACAGCTCCTTCATTCGGGCACGTTTAACAAGAGCATATATATTTAGTTCTTATTCTCATTTCATTTTGTCATATTTGTCCTTATAATTGATATTTTCAGTTTCAAAAATGCTAAAACTTCTAGAACGTCACGTAAATGAAAACATGGAAGTCAGTGTAAATAAGTGGGTGCTTTCTGTTGAATCTCAGGTTCTCGAACAGTGAGACACCAATGCAATGCTCAGTCTTATTGTCAATCAAAGGCTGGGAATTGCAATTCCCTTTCTCTACAGCCGAAGCAGTCAGCTATTGTATTTCTCTCAGGGGTTGCAGGAAACTTACTTACTTCCCGGAAGATAACAATATATTTGTTTTATTTCACTGTGCTTGAATGGGTGGCATGAACAAGAATTCTCAATACAATATTCGCCGTTAAAATCAAAATGATTAAAAAGACAAAATTGGGATAAGTTTTGAACGAATTTTATTAATTTACACATTCATTTATAATATTTTCCATTCTGGATATTGTGGTTTATTGATAAAGATTAAAAAGTTTAAGTTGGAGTTTTCGGAGCTTTCTGATTCAAAGGAATAAGTTTTTGATTCCAGTGGAATAGATTTTTTATATAATTTTTTTCATAAGAGTTGTGGCCCTGAAAATATTTCAATTTCATTCTTAAATACACGGTGACACACCACGGAATGAAACAACAAATCTGGTTTATTTTTTTATTATATTTTATCAATTCAAAGCCTCTGTCGTGAGGAGGGACACAGTCGGGGTGCATTTTCCATTTATTTCACTTGCTGTGATCCGTTTCCCCTGTGTCGTAAGCTTTGTCAAGAAGAACTAAGGTACAGTAACATCCTCCTTCTATTCATAGCTCCAAGAGGACGGCAGATTGGGATTGGGATGTTGCTATGACTTTTATTTACAATGCTTAGTGTACTAGGGCTTGGTTAATTATTAACATTATATTCATATAATATGTTAGTACATAGTTTCACTTCGTTATTGTACGAGTTTGACATCTACTTCTAATTCTTACTATATTGCTAATAAAATTACAAAATTCTTCGTCTGTGGTGTGTGGTGCTCGTTTTGGCGATGGACCTTGGCCCTGTCTCTTGTCCCTGGGGGGATGAGGGGTAGGTCCTGTCTACTTTTATCAGGACGTTTAGCATAGCATGGGCTTGGTAAATGTTTTTATTCGCCGATATGTATTGCATTTGTATAATTAAGTTCTTATTAACCACGGTTTCTTGTCTTGCTTGTCTATGTAGTGTTTAATAGATGTCTCCTGTGCTACTACGCACAATTTATGTTCGTCCTAGTAAGTGTAGTTGATATCCTACAGATGTAACTTTCACTGGATGTCTGCATTCCTCCTCGGCAAATATAAAAAATCTTAACCACATTGGTAGTCATCTCAAACGGCGTTGGTCCACAGGTGCTGTTTTCCATGACAAGGGATAGCAATAGACTGGGCTGCAATACCCCTATGTTTATGTCAGTGTAGGAGGCTCTGAACCGGCTTTACTCTCTCCTTAATGATCTTCTTGATGAAGTTCCTGTGTTGTTGTTGTATAAGTTTTCAAAGTAATCTCTCTCTCTCTCTCTCTCTCTCTCTCCCTCTCTCTCTCTCTCTCTCTCTTTCGCATACCGTATATTTTTTTGTTTTGTAAAAATATACAAGTAAAAAATGCGCCGAAGTTTTCTTCGTTGTAGTGGAGTTTTTCTGTACAGCGTATAATCAAGGCCAAAATTCGGTAGTTTCGGTATAATGCTGTATGAGCGGCGGTCCATGAAGCTTTCAGCCAAGGGCCGGTGGTGGCCTGCCCTATAGCGTTGCCAGATGCATGATTATGGCTAACTTTAACCTTGAAGAAATAAAAAAAAAAACTACTGAGGTAGAGGGTTGCAATTTGGGTTTGTTCGATGGTGGAGGGTGGATGAACAAAATACCAATTTGCAACCTTCTAGCCTCAGTAGTCTCACGATCTGAGGGCGGACAGGAAATTGAAGACAGAAGAAGTGAGGACAGACAAACAGAGCCATATCAATAGTTTTCTTTCACAAGAAAAATAAATATAAAAAAATTAAAGTACAATATAAACGAGATTACTGCAGCATAAAACATAAATAAGAAGTGGGGCGTGTTTACTGTACTCAGACTTTGATGTAAATGTACCTCCTCGTTTCATGTTCTCTCTCTCTCTCTCTCTCTCTCTCTGCCATAAAGTAACC
>NC_061098.1:59418849-59428849 GCF_015104395.2 Macrobrachium nipponense | reverse complement strand
ACGGAGCAAATATTCCGAGAATGGGACTTACGCATTTCGGAGATTTGTGGCGGAGAATCGCACGCGGAGGGAAGGAAAGAAATTTTTTTTAAAAATTCACCATAAATTTAAATATTGTGCTAGAGACTTCGAATTTGTTTCATGATGAAGATAAATGACTTAATATTACTAGACTGTAAGAGTTTTTATCTTACAATTGCGTTGTTTTTCGACCATTTCGGTAGAGTCAAATTTGACCGAACGTGGTTTTTTTTCTATTTATCGTGATTTATATGCAAATATTTCGAAAATGAGAAAAGCTACAACCTTCAAACTATTTATTGTTGTATTATACATGAAATTGCGCACATTTTCATATATAAAACGTTATGTAACGGAACTAATTTAAAATGGTGCAAACATTACCACAATCGCACGTATGATTTTTTCGGAAGAGTTACCGCGCGGACGTAAAGAAAATGTTGATTTTTTTTCATAAATTCACCATAAATCGAAATATTGTGCTAGAGACTTCCAATTTGTTTTGCAAAATGAAGGTAAATGCTTGAATATTACTAGAAATATAGGTGTTTTAGCTTACAATTGCGTTTTCGACCATTTCTGTAGAGTCAAAATTGACCGAAGGTTGAAAATTGTCACTTATCATTTTTTATATGAAAATATTTCGAAATTGATAAAAGCTACAACCATGGGTTGTTTTTTAGTTGTATTTTGCTGCATGAAATTGCGCACATTTTCATATATAAAACTTTATGTAAACGGCTAATTTAAAATGGTGCAAACATTACCACAATCGCATGTATGATTATTTTCGGAAGAGTTACCGCGCGGACGTACGGAAAAAGTTTTTTCATAAATTCACCATAAATCGAAATATTGTGCTAGAGACTTCCAATTAGTTGCAAAATTAAGTTAAATGATTGAATATTACCAAAATATAAAGTTTTAGCTTACAATTGCGTTTTTCGACCATTTCGGTAGAGTCAAAGTGACCGAAGGTTGAAATTTTGGCACTTATCGTTATTTATATGAAAATATCTCAAAACTGATAAAAGCTACAATCATGAGTATTTTTTTGTTGTATTTTACATAAAAATGCGCACATTTTCATATATAATACTCTATGTAACGGCTAATTTAAAATGGTACAAAAATTATGTCAAAGTGACGAAATAATTTCAGAGATGTGTCACAGATACTTTTTAGTGCGGCAAGAAAGAAATTCGCGCTTGCGCGCCTGCGTAACGATTGTAAACAAAACAACACCTTGATCCGTGAACTTCCAGCATCCCCCAAGGCGCGTGAATCAAGAGTTTTCGGGGCTGGTAGGCCTAAAAGTATTTTCCGCGAATTTTTAAAAAAACGTTTGTATGTCGACGTAAAATACGTCCAGTCGGCACCCGAGAGACAAAAAATGTCGACGTAAAATACGTCCAGTCGGCGTCTAAGGGTTAATACAACTTACTTTTCATTGTAATTTCAATGTTAGTTGTGGCCTTTTTCATTTAGACCCTTGTATTTGTAACATGTTTAAGAATGACCTCAAAGATATAATTACAGACTTAAATAAAAATTAGTTGCCTTTGAGTTATCTTCGTTGTAATGTATGTCTAACCTGTATTGTGAATATGTATTGTGAACATGGTTTTGTTTACCAAAGTTCTGAACAGCTGTCACCTATAATTCTTTAATTGTCTTGTCCTTGTATCTGAGATGTTTATCTTAAACGTTTTAATTGCACCCATTGTTTATGCTTGTTTGGGAAGGTTACTCTCTTCCAGGTGTGTCGGATTTTAGGTACTAATCTCTTTATAATTCCTATTCGCGTTTATACGAATCTTTCTTGTTTTGGTCTTTTGTCCCATGTATGTCAGTTCTGCTCAGTAAAGACGTGGAAACGTCGAAAGGTCTCGCAGTTACTCATTCGTTTATGTTTCCTGTGTGGCATAATCCTTATTTACATATAATTATATATATATATATATATAATATATATTATATAATATATATATATATATATATAATATATATATATATACATCTATATATAGTATATATATATATATATATATATAATATATATATATATATAGAATATATATATAGATATATATCATATATATAATATATAGATATTTATATATAATTATATATATATAAATCCTATTATTATATATATAGATATATAATATATATATATATATATAATCTATATATATATATCGGTTTCAATATCTGTTTCAAAAATCACATTAGGACGCAGGGACTTCATTATATAAGCGAATATCCACAGGAAAATGACAGGCAGAATGTCAGCACAAGCGTTTTTGAGGAACAAACGAGACAATTGAAAAAGACCGGTTACAAGGTAAAACAAAAAGAGACAAGAGTACCAGATGTTAGTTTGTTAAAGGGTAATGAGCAAATGATAAGCCAGGATATCCCGGATTCACTCAGGGGTCACAACCTAAAAACATAAAACGTAACCATTAGAGAGCCATGGGAACGCAGCCATTATAAAATCAAAAACAAATATAAAACTGAATACAATTTTGTGCTTATATGTATAAAAATATTTTCTAATTTGAATAGAACACTTGCAGGATTGAGTGAGGAAACAAGATTCAATGATATTCATTTAACTGTGTCCTTACATGAGATTTAAAGTCTTGCTTTGACTTCGTAATAGGATGATATAATTCTCTCATATGTACGAAATGCGTTTCCGAATGTGTACAGTTCTCAAAGAAATATTAGTGTTGTTTGTCGTTGTGAAAGTCGATTTCCATTTTGTCTGTACATACTTTATCAGATCTTACTACAGTAATTTCATCTATGCAGACAGAAACATCTTCAGGAAATTTTAATATGCTAAACTCTTACATTAAAATGACTAAAAAAAACTTTTATGTTGATGTTTTAAGATATAGGAAATTTCTAAAAACCGGCCATGTACAGTAATTTGAGAATATCATGATTACTAAATTTACGTTTGTGATTAGTTAAATAAAGTATTTTCCTGGATTTTTTCATGGTACATCTACAAAAAGGCCTTGGGTATTTAAAGGTTCAAGAAAATATCATAGATAGTTTAATCTCAGCGTCAAAAACTGCGGGCTACGACACTCAGAGCAATTTAGGACATCCCAGAAAAAAAGAAAACCAGAGAATTTACAATTTTACGGTAATTGGAAGATGTTTGGAACAATCGTTTTGCCGATTGTCCCTTGTGGATGTGGCCTCCTTTGTTTTTTTTTTTTTTTATTGCTGGCGAGTTGACGTCTGTTGGATGGCGTCAAACTTCGTCAGACAGGTCGGGAGGCAGAACAACGTCAGGTTCTGGAGGGCAGAACGACCAGTCAGATCAGTAGGCAGTTCAGGTAGACTTACTGTGGACCAGCATGAGGCAGCGCCCCAGGTACTGGATACTGGTTATGTGGTTGAAGTCGTCTGTATGGAGTATGAATTCGAGGTGGAGTCGACAGCCTTTGGCCAGCATGGCGTGTTTCGTCGTCGAGAGGACGACGTGTCGAGTACGACCTCACTGGGCAGCAGCAATAGCGGTTTAGTCGTCAAGAGGAACGACTGTCGATGCGACCTCAATGGCAGCAGCACGTGATGTTTCGTCAGTGGTCGAGGGGGATGTCCATATTGTTCCAAGGACGAGGTGGTGCCGTTATCGGCTCTGTCTTGATCGTCGGCATTGGATTGTTCTCTTCGTTTGAAGAAAGTGTTCCCGTTTGCTCTGACTATAATTATGCCGCTCAAGTGTTAATTTAATTTATTATGCGCCTATTCTAATAATTCTATTGACAGCTTGTTATTGCCCTTATACAGCCCATTTGGCATATTTTGGCTTTGTTATTAAACGGTGCGATTTTATTGATCTCAGACTGGTTTTAAATATTAACTATTATTGTTAGTTGTAATTTTTGTTTTTTTTGCCACCAGAACCTGACTCACTGTACATTATGTATTTAAACTTTGTAAATAAATAATTTTAAGGTTAACTTTTTGGCTTTGTTAGTGCTCCTCCCTCCGTTGTTTGTAACCTGTCGTCAGTCATTACAGCCCAATTGTTAATTTTAAGAACCTGTCTATCTCGAGAGTCGAGATCGTAATATTGGCGACTTAGGCCAGGGTTGGTTCTGTTTTGCTGACGGTGGTGTGGCAGCATCGGGGAAGAGTATTTTGTTTGTAAAAAAAAAATTAATAATTATAATTTTTTTTCTGATAGGTGGGATGGTTAGGATCATCGGTTGCCGATTGTTCCCTGGTGGATTGTTGCCTTTTTTTTTTTTTGCTGGCGAGTGACGGGCTGTTGGATAATCGTTCAAACGTCGTCAGTCAGGTTCTGGAGGGCAGAAAAAACAGTCAGTCAGCCATGAGGCAGTCGGGTATGATGGCCTGTGGACCAGCAGAGGCAGCGCCAGTTACTGGATACGTGGTTATTTGGTGAAGTCGTCTATGGAGTATGACTTAGTTGGAGGTCGACAGCTTTGGCCAGCAAATGGAGGTTTTCGTGTCGAGAGGATACGTGTCGAGTAGACCTCAACCTGGGCCCTGCACAGCAGCAATAGCGTGTTTTAGTCGTCAAGAGGACTACTTGTCGAGTGCGACCCACTGGGCAGCAGGCAATGGCGTCTTTTAGTCTTCGAGAGGGACTAAGTGCGAGAGCGCCCCATGGCAGCAGCAGATGACTTTTCGCCAGTGGTCGAGGAGAGTCCGTATTGTTTCCCAAGCATAGGAGAGTGGTTGCGTACGGCTTCTGTCTTGATCGTCGGCAGGGACTGTGTCCTCATCGGTTTGAAGAAGTGTTCCGGTTTTTGCCTGACTATCATTAGGCCGCTTCAGTGTAATTTAATTATTATTATGCGGCCTATTTCTATTAATTAATTACGATTGTTATTGCCCTTATACAGCCTATCGTGTGATTATTTTGGCTTTGTATGGAACGTGAGTTATTGATTCTTAGACTGGTTTTACATAATTATATGTGTTAGTGTAATTTTTTTGTTTTGCCACCCAGAACCTGACTCAATATATAATGTATTTACTTTGTAAATAAATTAATTAGGGAACTTTTTGGCTTTTGTTATGCTCCTCCTCCTTTGTTTGTCATCTGCTCGTCAGTCATTACAGGCCAATTGTTATGATTTTAAGAACTGTCGATCCGAGAGTAGAGATCGTAATAGAATAATAATGAACAAAGGAGGCATATAGTTGATTTCGAAAGACCTGAAAAGGAGAATTCTATCATTTCTGTGAACTTTTACAAAAGAAAATTCTTAAAGTATTGACCTGAGTAAAAAATTTGGTGATTTCGTGAACTGGCTAAATACAGAAATATCGTTCCAATACTTAAGCATATAATTGTTAGTTGCATTTTGGTGACTATTTTCTCTCAAAAATTCCACAAACATTGCAAGGACAGGAGCTACAAAGGATTAACCATAGCCCTGCCGAATTTTGTTACAAATTTAAGCACTAAATACAAAATTTACTATCTTTGCCGTATGAGAGGACAATATGGATATATAAAACACATAATTACACAAAATAAGTAGTTAACCACATACTAATCTTTGTTACTAGCTTGGTGGAAGGGATGTAGCCTAGGATTTAGAAATTGCAGAGGTGCATTCGTCTCCTTACTTGAAGTTCATCTTTCCTTCCACGTTTTGATCTTGTTCCTTCGTTTCTAACAAATTTTCAGTTGCAATATCCTGCTAGTGGTAGTAAAGAGAAGAGAGAGAGGGAGAAACAGATACCTCTACATACCCAAAGTATATGAGCATACGGAACTGGGCAGCCAAAATAGGGCATTGTCATAATCACAGAACTTGGATTTAGAACACGTGATCAACGCTATTACTATTGAAGACTTCAATTGATTTCTAAGTTCTTCCTTTTGGGCACCTCTTCCAGCAGTGTCCGGCCTGTCAAGGCTACATATTAATATAATCTGAAAAATCTTTTTTATAACTCACCGTCTGTACACCTGATGCACCTCCATATCACTGTGAATCCTTATTAGTATGTGGCCTCTTGAATTGTCTGTCAACACGGAAGTCTTTTCATAAAGTCAATTGTATATTTCGTGTTTCATGTATTGATCATTTCATCTCGCAAAATTTACTATGGTTCATCAATCTTGTAATGGTGGCTCTTCAAGTGGACAAAACAGAGCCTTCTTTTTTATCCGTTTAATATTAGAGTTGCTTTCCTTTTGCCTTCATCAAGAGCTGGAGCTATCGGGAGAATGGCGGATATAAAAGAAAGACGCACAAATGAAATAAACAAAAAGCACTTGTACTAAACGAAGAATAGGCATAAAATTTAGCATACAATCCCTGGAGTAATCTGGAGTGATCCCCTGGTGTCAGTTGGTATGAGTTGTGCGCTTATGGAGAAAATCAGGAAAATGTATCATACTGCAACAAAATCTAAAACAGAATGAAAAAAAACAGTGCAAGTTACCGAGATATATCAGAACCAAGCAGAATTGCTCAACTACGTTCTAAGGGCTCAGGGGTCTTAACATTTTGCTGTAAACGAAATATTGGACTGTTTATCTGTCCGTCCGTACTTTTTATGTCCGATCTCAGATCTTTGAAACTTACTGAAGCTTGAAGGCTGCAAACTGGAATGTTGATCATTCAACCGCCCATCACAAACATATGCCAAATGGCCTTTCTCAGGCCTGAGTAGTTTTTATTTATTCAAGTTAAAGTTAGCCTAACCGTACATATGGCTATGCTATAGGTCCAAACTACACAAGACACCACCGAGCTTGGCTGAGTTTCATAGGCCGTGGCTGAAGACACCCCCTGGCAGAAGAAACTTAGGGCCCATTTTCATTTGTTTTATGACGTCACGTAACTTTAATAATCAGTTCCGATTCTATTTCCTTGGAGTCTATGGAATGACATTGACTCTTAAAATAAGGAATTAAAAGATTAATGAAACAACTACATTCAAAATGTGATTCATATATTCAAGTTCTTAAAATAATTCGCTGCCTTTAAAATACTTTTTATAAATTGCACCATCCATTATTAATTGAGAATAAGGTAAAAGAGCAGTTTACTGATATTGTGAAATATCATCCTGATAATCATCTGCTTTACAGAACAATTACTTACATACCTAAGGAACAAGAGATTGAAAAGGAAAACATATTGAAAGCGGTAGCTGAAAGAGGAGCATTGGGAATCGCAATGTACCTGCAAAGCTTCCAAGTGCCAGCAGTGAATGTCAAAGAATTACGATTTAAAAAGCAATTGTAGAAGTATGCAAATGGAGCTGAAATAAAACGCCCAAATGAAATCCAGAGAGAAATAATCAAACGAAATGCAATGCTGAAATCAATATCATAAAATGCAGAACCGAAGCAAAAAAATATGCACATTCAAAAACCCAGAGTATGAAGAGTAATACGATGCATTCAGGAAAGTCAAAACCAGGTATGTAGCGATTTTGGAAACATTCAAAAAAGAATAATTTTTAAAAAAAGAATGGCGTCATGATTAGGGACTGGGAAAGGTCTTTCTATAGAGGACAATTTGAAAGGAAACAACTGACAAAACACTTGTTACAGACTACTTTTTCAGAAGTATAAATAGGTGTCAAAAATAAATGGATGGCAATGACATTTCAGTCTGCTGATCTTACCAGGAAAGTAAATTGTAGGGAATTAGTTGCTGGGCGACTGGGTACAGTCAGTCTCTGTGACCTAAAGAGTTTCTGAAAATCATAAGGAGGAAGTGATTAAGAATTTTATCTGGGGAAGAAAGTGCGCTGGTAAGATATATATATATCTAATAGATATATATATATATATATATGATAATATATATATTATATATATTATATATATATATATATATATCTATTTATATAGTATATGTGTGTGTTGTGGGGTGTGTGTGGTGTATACATACATTATATAGATATATATGTGTTGATGTATATATACACATATCTATAGAAATATTAGATATATATGATGTGTGTATTTATATACATACATACCAAAACATATATATATATATATATATATATATATATATATAGATATATAATATATCTTATATATATATATATAGTATATATATATATATAATTTTTTGGGGTATGTGTGTGTATATATCGGAGCTACAAGTCCTGTAATATCTAATTCGCTCTACCCGAATTAATAGATTGTCATATATGCTTACGAGGGGAATTTTTCTCGATAATAGACTTGCCTGGATCGGGGCTTCACTGACGTTCCTGGATTGAAAGGATCCTGGTGTTCGCGTCCCGATCCAGACAAGTCTATTATCGAGAAAAAAATTCCCCTTCGGTTAAGCAATAAGAAAAATATTAATTCCGAGGTAGAGCGAATAGATATTAAGGACATTGTAGCTCGATATATGTATATGAATCAAGGAAAAGTGATATGCATATATATATATATATATATATAGATATATATATATATATATATATATATATATATAGATATAGAATTATATATAAGTCCTATCACATTACCGTCATTCACATACATACAGGAGTACAATGTCCTTCAATAATAATTCGGCTTCCCCTCGGAATGAATATATTTTCATTATATGCTTAACCGAAGGGGAATTTTTTTCTCGATATAGACTTGCCTTGGTCCAAGGCGCGACCTAGAAAAAGCCATACAAATCCAGGCCTGGGGTCCGCTGCGGACCAGCAAATCTATTATCGTGTAAAAAATTCCCCTTCGGTTAAGATAATGAAAAATATCATAATCCGAGGGAGAGCGAATAGTATTAAGGGACATTGTAGCTCGTGTATATATTATAATATAGATATATTATATAATATATATATATATATATTATATATAATATATATATATATATACTATATATATATATAATTATCTATATCTATACATATATATATATAGTATGGTATATCTTTTTTTTTCTCATTACTGGGCCGTTAATACTCCAGAAAAATTATAGCTGCGTTCATCGACTGAACGTAGCCGGATATCCTGACCAGTTTTCCCCCCAAATTGCTAAGAAATCTTAGTAACGAGATGTTAATGGGAAATAGGTGTAACACACTGGCCATGATCTTTGCCCAGAGGAGAGGTCTTAGACCAGTACTGTTTCCTGCGGCACTAGGAGAGACAAATAAGGCAAATAACTGTTTTCTTCTTGTCACTAATATCTGCCTCAGATCTAGACCTCAGATATCCATGAACAGCCTTTCCTAGAAAGAAAAAAAACAAACATCTCCGATTGTATCGGAGTGAAATAAAAGTTTTGTGAAGTGGCGATCATTTGAAAGCTTGTAGCTTTTATAATGGAATTTTACTCTTGCATTAAATTATACCTTTTAAACTTTCTATTGATTCTGCTTTTCGACTTCATTCAAGAATTAAAACAGCAGCTTCAACGATTATTATTCGATTCAAACCGTGGCAGACTTCTTTCACATAGGACTGTTTAATGTTCATGTTATGGACACTGCTCTCTTGTGTATTTTCGACGCCGATAGTTTTCCCAAATATGGGCGGACAGGAAGGAGGCCATTCGAAGGATTCATAAAGAGGCACGGATTTCGTCTCCCTCTCTGTCTCACTCTGAGGTTCTCAGCAGAGCAAAGTCATAAGTCAGTGATCGTTTCGTTCACTCTAATGATGATTCTGCTTCCTCTCTTTGCGGGAGTTATAGAATCGATGCTATAGTATATTTGCGATTAACAGTTGTGGAAGTTTGGTTTTTAACTGTTCGTTAAAGATGATTTGCGTGGCTATATCTAACAAGCGAACTATTTCAATGTTCTTGAAGCGATAACTTCTCGGCGTTTCCCATTTCATTTATTGATTTTTTATATTAGTTCTTCGCTGGACGAGTGGTTTTCGCGCTCGGCTCAATCCGGTGGTCGAGGTTCGATTCCGCTCGGCCCAACGTGGAACCAGAGGAATATATGTTGGCGATATAGAATATAAGTG
>NC_061098.1:59403849-59413849 GCF_015104395.2 Macrobrachium nipponense | reverse complement strand
TGGGTAGATATTTCTATTTTCAACTTTAAATTAAATAATTTTCCTTATTAAAGGAAAATCTAATTCCTTAAATTAAGGAAAATGAGATTTTTACAAATTTTTCACATCAATTTTTTTTTCCATCAATGTTTTTTTAATATGGTGCGGAAAATTTCAAACTACACTTATGCCAAAGTGCAAATTCCAACCGTTCCCAAACTCAGAGTATACCAGTGTTCCATTTTACATGATATAACTTTTAACCAAAAGCTTTCTCAGGTTAATTCAAGACATTATGGGCATCTAAAATGAATCTAATCCAAAGTATCCTAGAAGATGTAAGTAGTAACATTGAATACAAATCAATTAATTCATTACAAGGTCCTCTCGAGCAAGCTCCATCTTTTCTGGAACAATAACTATCAAACATACAGTACCATTGTTGAATGCCCAAAGCTCCTCACACCAACAAAACCCCCCCCCCCCCCCCCCCCCCCCCTCTCTCTCTCTCTCTCTCTCCTCTCTCTCTTCTCTCTCTCTCTACCTGTCGTGACCAGTTTCTTTGCTTGTTCACCCACCAACATTCCAGTAGTCGGCTCCTTCCTCCCTTCTATATAGGTTGGTACTCCAGCAATGACTAAGCTACATATTTACATTTGGTTTAAAGAGGTATTGCATATTTATATCTACCTATAATCAACGATATTATTCTTTTATTAAAGCATTGAAATAAGACGGGACTTGAACGTCGCACTAATAAGAAAGATGTTTTAATGGACAGTCTGTCTACTGCCCCTTATCTTCCAATATATATATATATATCTATATATATATATATATATATGTGTGTGTGTGTTGTGTGTGTGTGTGGTGTGTTGTGTATGTGTGTATTATACATATAATATATATATATATGCTATATATATATATATATAAATATATATATATATATATCTACTATATATATATATATATATATATATATATATTAATATATATAATACATACATAATGTGGCCGATAATTTTTGCAGCTACACACTTGTTGATGTACAGACTAGTGACTTTGGGATTAAGTGACTCTTAGGCTTAGTCTAATTAGCCTATCGGGTATCCAGCCACTGGTGACCAGCCTGAAGACAACTAGAACTTCGTGTCGAATGTACAATGTAACCAGCTCCCATGTGATAAACTTCAAAATGCCTTGTCCCCAGGTGACTATCTCCAAGATGACTGTTCCTTGCGTGACCATTAACACCATGCAGTCTAGCGTGGTATAAGGATAATTGGAAACAACGACATGAACAAAGACAAATAAACTGGATACCAGATTCTGGTCTAGGCGTTTTCATTTGATTGAAAATGTCGCCGTTATTATGCTAGGTAAAGACAATTCTTATTAAGCTTCTCCCGCAGTTTAATTCTCAAAGGATAGTGTTTGAAAGACAGACTGACAGACACACAGAGCTGAGGAGGAGATCCCCATGAAGAGACGTCGCCGCTAATTCCCCCAACTTCGGAAGAGAGCAATTGAAATATTCCTTTAGCAGAGAATCTCTTTCAACTGAAACGAACAAAGTTTCTGAAAGGACAAGTTTTCTCGGGAAGCAATAATTCTGATAGGCTTAACACCCAAAGATTTTAACGACTAGTTCCGCCTCTGTGACTGAATATCGACTGGGGATGATTGAATGCTATTCATTTTCGCTTTATGGATATTAAGAAGAATAAGACATCTAGAGGCACGCATGAATACATTCGAAATGTAGTATATGGCTTCATCATTTCTTTCTTATAAACTCTTCAGAATTTATGTCTATGAATTCCAAAATGCTGGGTAAAAATATGATTAATTTTCTGTAGTAGAGTTATGTCATATATGAAGCAAATTTGCTTTTGATAATTGATAAAAAAGGTATAAAAAACAAAACCTATGGTGTTTATGTATAGATTCCTGATTGGTGGACAACTTAGTGAAATAATGACATTATAGGTAAAAGACTTGACTACATTTAATCAGACAACTAGACCCGTTAAATATGAAATAAAAAACTAATGAGACTATATTTGTTCAGGAATTGAACGCAATGTCTCAGTTTTTGAGATATGAAATATTCTGTCTTTCTCATTTTGTTCTTCCAAAGATACGGAACTTTTATCAATCATGTATAAGCAGCTTGGATTTACAGCATGTGATTAAATTCATTTTAAATAGAAACCAGAAATTTCTCTAAATTTTGGGCTTAATTTAACTCATTTTTTTGGAGTAAAGATTAACATAAATTATTTGCCTTTCTTTTCACGATTTATTTTTTATTAATTGTTTATTTATTATTTTTTTCTTAATTCATAAAGAACTTTTATGTAACCAGTTATCAACGCCGTCGAAAAACAAAACAACAACCTATCCTGGACGTCAAGTTGAATTTCCTATAAATATGAAAGACATCATTTAGACCAACTTTTTGTAAGGAAGCCATTTCCAGAAACCCTGGAAACCGAAGAAAAGGACTTTCTGTCTTCCTGATTCCATTAACAAACAGTCTTGTTTGACCCCAATCTAACCATCCCATCTGACCGTAAACGTCACAGTTGGAAACAGAAGACCAAACCTTTAAAGGATAACGATCGAAAGTAAGACCAGATCCCTTTTAATCTGATTTTTATAGCCAGATAAAATACCCTTTTGTTATTACCTCCAGGTGGTTTTTGCCGATATAAATATTCCTTCTAGAAGTCTGGAGATTGGAGCTGGAGAGGAATATATGGTGGGGGGACGTACTACATTTGTGTTAAGGGATGACAAAGTGGTCTTGGAATTACAAAGAAGGAAAACATTTTTCATGGTGGGTATGAGAGTTCATGAAATGCTTTTTATCGTTGCATTTTTAACTACATGAGCATCTGATGTTTGATTCACAATTCATAACTGAAGAGGATTTACTTGGAAAATCTGTGATGAAATGAAATGGAGACAATGTAAATTTTCTTAAATGATAAAGACAAAAAGCGATCCATCAATATATGTAAAAAGCGTAAGCATTTCATGAACTGTATATATATGTATATAGTATATATATATATATATATATATATATATATATATATATATATATATATATATATATATATATATATTGACGAACTATCGCTAAAACATGCGATATCTCATGTAGTCGTAAAACTGGAGGAAGGAATGAAAGGAGTTGACAGAGCGCTTGACCCTGAAGAGGTGTGAAAAAATACACGAAAGCGCTCGGTCAACTCCTTTCATACCTTCCTCCAGCTTAATATATATATATATATATATATATATATATATATATATATATATATATATATATATATATATATATATATATATATATATATACATATATATGTATATGTATATATATATATAATATATATATATATATATATATATATATATATATATATATATATATATATATATATATATATATATATATATATATATATGTACATATATATCTACAGAGGAATTTTGTACTAGGGGAAGGACAGTTCTTTATTCCTTTCTAAGTACTTTAACCCCCAAGAAATATAGTTGTAAAAATTCAGATAATTTTAATGAAAGTATTTTTCCTCAGGACTCAGATTTATTTTGTTTAACATGGATGTCGTATCACTCTTTACTAACGTACCTGTTGATTTTTACAAACCCAGATACCATTTTTAACAATTTTAATTTCACGGACTTTAAAAAACTGTCAGCGCTTGGTGTGCTGGACACAGCTTTCATCTTTAATGGTAAAGCCTACATTCAGGTCGAGGTATGGCAATGGGATCCCCTTTGGGTCCTGCCACCGCCAACATTTCCATGTGCTCCCTGGAGGAACGCAAACTGGATGAGTGCCCATTGGCTTTCCATCCCCTTTTCTGTAGTGGGTATGTCGATGAGACGGTTTTGCTTTTTGGAATAAAGGTCGAGCTATTAATTTCTCGAATATGCCAATGGTATGCACATCAATATTAAGTTTACGATAAAGTATGAAAATGAATACAAACTTCCTTTCCTATATGTAATGGTTTTTAGACACGATGATCATTTTAATACTAATGGCTTAGGTTATAATTGTTTTAGTCATTGTTTTTATAATTTTAAACTAAATTCTTTATAACCCTCTTCCCACAGGGCTTTCAGTATAACATCCGAATGGAACAATTCCCTAATGGAATCTTTTACCTCCATCAGTACTTGACTGACAACTGCTTTCTATCCAAACTGTTTCATAAACATCTCTACAACAGTTTCTGAATAACATTTTCCATCCAAAATGTGAAAAACCAACCGTACCTAAATTACAACTGTAAGAAAGCCTCCCGCCCATTCATGATAAAAACTCTATCGAGATTACGGCAGATAATAGACAGTTTTTTTTAACAGCAATTAATCTCCAAAGCCAATACTTGTAGTCCGATGACCATTAGGTCTTTATTCAAACAAAGAAAATCTGCGTCCTATGATGACCTCGGAGTCATTTACCTATTTAATTACCCTAGATGTAACCTGAGGAAATATGACGGCTCCACCCGCAGGTTGTTAAAAGCGAGATGGATTCTCATCGAGGCATGAGTTATTGAACGGGTGTTAATGATCAAACCCAGAATTCCCTTCCATACGTGAACATGCAAAGAAATGTAAATTCGAAATTAACCATAAAAGATCTTAAAAGCATAGGCCGAACTCCTAATGACTAACAACAAGCAAATTTAGAATCACTAAACGCTCACACCTCTATACGAGAGACTCTCGTGAGTTTATGCGGAAGCTGAAACTGGCCCGAACTGTTACATCGGTCTGTCCCCTCAGCACAACCGCCGGTTTACGAAAGAACAGATCTCCATTGTTATAAGGGCGTCGCGTTTTTCACGAAGGCGTGTTTTTTTTTTTTTTTTTTTTTTCTTTTTTTTTTCACAAGAGCGCGGCTAAAATTTGTATCATAAACGCGTTAGCCAGACTTTACGTCTGATGCCCTCTGTTCACTGCACTGCCAGTGCTACCAGCGCTTGAAAAAATCTCTTGAAAAATTAACTGAAAGCTTGAAATGAAAATGTTGAAATCACCGAAATCTTGAAAATGATGCACAGAAAGTCCTGAAACAGACAATCTAGAGAAATAAAAGAAGGTTTTCGGACAGACAAGCTGCTTAGAAGACTGAAAGACAGATGAAGTCCATCGTTAACTTTCCCTGAAAGGCGGTCTTCTTCGTTGTCTGAGCATCAGCTTGATGACTGACAGGAAGAATGGAGGGCCCTTATTTGGGCAACGGAGATGGGGCATTCAATGTTTTCTCAGGAAGTACCTGAATTTTGGCATAATTAAGGAATATTAGATGGAAAGGGTCAGTCCAAGTATAGTTCATGTCGACTTCAGTGTGGCCTTGTATTGCCATACTCTTCAGCTCCTGTGTTGAAAGAATATTTTCCCAGCTAAATTTGGTGAAGACAAAACAAACGGCACTCTCTTGATGGTATGTTTTGTCGCACTTTTTGAACATGATTTCAATTCTGAAACTGTGCTTTTGTATTATGCCCAACATAGCTTGGTAAACTTTTTCTTTTTACTGTACTCATAATTTTATGTTATATTAAAAAATACCTTTTTATTTTTTTTTACTATATGAGAAATATCTGATTACAACTAATAAACTCTCTCTCTCTCTCTCTCTCTCTCTCTCTCTCTCTCTCTCTCTCTCTCTCTCTCTCTCTCTCTCTTCTATTCTCTTAAGATAGTTGCCTCTCATCCTCCTTCAATGGGCCTTAACTTGGAATAAAAGGGCTTCAGTAGCATCACTATTCATCTCAGCAACCTCGAAAACTATGGATTAGATACTAATATCTGTCGTTTTCTGTAATTTCTAACATTTTCCCGCTTCCCACACCCCTCCCCTTTGGTGCCACTGATGTCTTATCCCAACAGTGTTCATTCCCATACGTTAAGTAGTATGTATACCAAGGTTGGTTGAAATTGCCTCGATTACATTTCAAAGTGTATGTGGAACATACACAAAACCCACACACACATACATGCATCCATTTATATATATATAATATATATATATATATATATATATATATATATATATATATATATATATGTATATATATATACAGATTCGAGTATGCATTTTAATGTTTGTTTCTTTTATTATGTAGTTTTGAAAATGGGACTAGAAGTCTTAAATTGTCAGTAGCTGAATAAAGTACTCAGAAAGGAATAAAAAGAATCATCTATCCCCTCGCACCAAATTGCTGTTTATGGATCGATAGAAACCTACCCTCAATTTCGATACACACACACATACATACACACACACACACAAACATCATAATATATATATATATATATATATATATATATATATATATATATATATATATATATATATATACAACTAATGTATAGATTTATGTACAGTGATTATATATCTAGAACTCCTCTACTTGGTTTGAACCTCACAAATTGCACTTCTGAATTTGGAGTGATATCAAAAGGAGAGCTTCTTCACAGCAAAAAACCAAAGAAGATTTATGTGACTAGAAAAGAAACGGAATTTTTCATTCTCTATCAACGTTTTGTTTTGTCTTGTATGGTAATCTTCATGACCTCATTCCCACGAATAATACGTCAACAATCAACCAGGCAAGTGAAGCAACTAGACCCCGGGAGCTTCTTGGTAATACTAAGCTTCTCATATAAGATGTGTAGTTTCTTGTTTCGCTTCCAAACTCTCTGCACCTGGATATGTCCCTATACTTGCTATACAAATGTCACTGACGCAAACACTTTGATTCTAGCAGAGCCGCAATCCGTCGAACTATCGCCTTTGTATTCGATATATATATATATATATATATATATATATATATATATATATATATATATATATATATATATATAATATATATATATATATAGTGGTTGTCCAACAACCTTAAATTCATAAGGAAAGACTGGTGCCTATGTAAATATCTAATTGTAAATACCACACTCGATACCGCTTCGATTATTCATGGTAGGCCACACACACACACACACACACATACCAAAAAATGTACACCTCTAAAATACAGTATTCAGTTGAATAATGTATTGATATCGTAAACAGAGGCGTCAGATCCTACCGCTGATTTACATACGGGCTTCATATAGATGTGTGAAATCTCATTCACTTACGAGGAATATGTATTTGGAACCAACGTTCTATCTATAAAGAAATCTAGCCTCTCTTCACGTCGTTCCCACCCAGAGTGGTCCAGGTTTTCCAACTTTTCTGGCACTACAGGAGGCAGGCTGACAGACACGAACTAATAATTGCCATATTGGGTTCATAAAATACACAAAAGGACCATTATTAAATAACCGAACTTGAACGTAGACTAATTATCAAGGTTATGTTTAGTTAATGTAAATAAACTTTATACACTATATGATATATACTCTCATTTTATAGGATGAAACGTATGAATATCATGACAGTAAACGAAGTGCCTTACAACCAGTATGTTCAATCCTCGAAAAAGTCCACTATACTATGTAGCTTATATCATTAGCATATTATCCCGCACCTTGCAACTGACAAACTTCTCCTCAACTTCCTCTACGCACTGAGGCTAATTTGATGTCTTTTTTTTGCCACCCCAAAAATCATGCCACATTTTCCACTTTTGACAAATTCCCCTTGGCTCTCAAAACTTTCCTCGCTTTACCGAAAGCAAAAGGTACACTATCGGAAACTTTTTTTGCAAGATGTTCCATTAAGTTTCCCCTTGAAGTCGCTGGTAATAAGAAACTTTCACGAAATAGAGAGAGAAAAAAATGATGATTCTGTCTGTTCAGGCCCTTTAGTAGATCATTTCCGTTTTTTTTAATCAAAACTTGAAGAGAAAGGATGCTATACTACATGTTATGTACATGTACATGTATTTATCTTTAGATATATGTACATGTAAATAACTATGGTATTGTTTCTCTATTATTATTATTATTTATACACAGTCATCCTATTCGACTGGGTGGTTTTTATAGCGTGGTTCTGGGTGCATCCTGCCTCCTAAGAGTCATTACTTTTCTCACTATGTGCGATGTTCATAGTAGCCACTCATTTAATGAATCTGGAGCTACTTCGGCATCTAGTTTTTCCAGGTTGCCTTTCAGAGATCTTGGGATTGTACCTAATATTCGTACGATTATGGGTACAATTTTCACTGGCATATCCCATCCTTCTACTTCTTTTTTTCAGGTCTGATACTTATCAGTTTTTTTTTCTTTTACATCAACACTGGTGATAATTCTTGATTTGTCAATCAATGTCACGTCTGGTCTTTTGGCACGCTTTGTGTATTGTCATGTGTTTCTAGATTTTGCTCGCACGAGATACCGTCCTTAGCCATTGGTTTAATCTCTATAATAATGTAATTAGAAAATCTTATATTATTCTATTTTGATTTTGGTACTAAAATTATGAACATTATTTCTTTTTATTTCACAGTTATGATATAAATTCCCTTACCTAATGATGGAATTTTTTTCAATAATTTTCACTAATCCCCGGCATTGCCATCCGATGGCACTAGAATTTGGTTTATAAAGCATATTTTTATAAAATGTAAAAAAATGAATCAAAAAGCACATGAAATAGCTCAAAATAGGATTAGGATCGCTCGCTTGCCAATCCATCTTTGCCCCTCCCCCGCCCCCGCCCCCCCCCCCCCCCCCCCCCCCCCCCCCCCCCCCACAAAAAAAAAAAAAAAAAAAAAAAAAAAAAAAAACTGAAAAGACACTCTGCTTGGGTTGTAGTGTTGTGTATAGTCATGTTTCCTAGTTTTCGTCCAACCCATTATGCTCTGTGTTTGATTACTGGTACTGCCCAGTGTTTATGGCTTTGATCATATTTCGGACGCTGAGTTTTGATTTGAGTTATCGCCTTAAGTCTCTGCATATATTCTTCCTGGCGGTGTCCTTCATCTCTAGGTTTTTATGTCCTCTCCTTCTATAATCCCAGTTATTGCATCCTGTCTCATCTATGTATTTGATACATTCCCATCTGGCAGCTTTGTCTTTGTCATTTTGCCTTTTAGTGTGTTGACAAAGGCACATTTTTCTATTCCTAACTCTATCCTGAAGTCCCCAGAAATAATTTTTACTGTCTGACCATACAGCTTGATGTCCTCCATGAACATCAGATGGTTAATTCCCTTCTTGAGTTGGTACTCATCATCCATCTGCTACAGTACTTTTATCAAGGGAATCATGGCTTCTACGAAGAGTAGTGGGCACAGTAAGTCGCCTTGAAAGATCTCTCTCCTGATGTTAACCTCTGTTAGTCTTATCCCAGAGCTTGTAAGTACTTGTATTCTAGTTGTGCATTGTATTTTTTTAGGAAGCTGGTGGTGTTTTCCTCTCCCAATAATTTTCAGGCATTCTATGGCCAGTGTGTGGTATCATGTCGAAGGTTTTATTGTAGTCAACGCCGAGGAGAGCAGTGACCCAGCTAATGACTGACCCAATGTTGCTTAACTAGTCCACTCTGCCACGGCCCCCATATTTATTATTATTATTATTATTATTATTATTATTATTATTATTATTATTATTATTATTATTATTATTATTATTATTATTATTTTACCACTCTATTTCCACTAATCATAATACTAATAATGATACATTAAACAAACATCTACTATCTTTAAAAACAGGAAATTTTAACCCACTAAAGACCAAAGAAAAACGTTGCTACCTGATATTTCTACGAAAATTAAACGACATATAGTGTAAAATAAATTGAAAAATAAATAAATAAAATCAAATAAAAGAAAAACCTGAGTTTTCTTTTTCACTTTTAGCCTGTACAACCAAGAAAGGCTACTCCGTTCCGCAACATCTGTAATGGAACTTACATGATTCAAAAAGAAGAGGAAATGGAAAGCATTTTTTGAGACAACAAATCCCAACGAAGGCTTTTATATTGTTGATTCGTTTAAACTATAAA
>NC_061098.1:59388849-59398849 GCF_015104395.2 Macrobrachium nipponense | reverse complement strand
GTTAAAAAACAAACAACGAAAATCAATCCCCTTATGGCCTTAGCTCTCCAAGAATGTCTTCTTGTGGTTTCTTCTACTGTTACGAAGAAGTGCAAGTTTTGTTGAACAGCACAAGGTGAGTTTTAAGACCCAGGTGTATGCTTTTGTATTTTTATATGATAAAACTTTTATTGTAGTTGTCGGCCTATATAATGATTAGATTTAGGACATTTATTTTGTATGAAGAACCCTGCCTCCGTTCAAACGGTTAGCTGGGACGAGTATTTCCCCCCTGTTATACAACCTTGTATATTTAGAATGGCAATAAATAAATCCAGGACTAGTAAGTTACAATTACCAATACCAGTTGTTTATTGAAGATCTATGTTGGATTAAACTTTTGATCCAAATCCGCCCATTAGCATAGATTGTTAACTTAGAACACCGTATAACCTATAGTGTAAACGACCGAGTGGACTAGCTGCTGGACACCTTAACCGTGTTCGGACCCACCTTCAGAAAAAGTACTTTAACACCACCCTAACACAGAAGATTGGTACCCAGTCCATGAGTCTCATGTCTCGAGGTGTTGCTTGCACGACCGTTTTGATCGTGGACTGGTTGCCCTAAAATCTCTGGTATCAGGAACAGTTAAAGTACTGTTTTTCTGAAGGTGGTTCTAATGATGGTTAAGGTTGGCCCACCCAGCTATCCCACTTCGGTTGGTTTATCGTAAGGCTAAACCAGTCTGGGTGAAAATAGCTACCTTTCCTTCTGTGGGAGTCACTAGCCCTAACTGTAGGTGGGTACATAAGTCAAGTAATTGTGTTATGTAACTTGTGAACTTTAATGGGATGCTGGTTAGGCTGTACATTTAGGTGTTGAATAATTAATCATAATAGTTCTTTCTTTTATCTTTATAATAAAGTTAATACCCTATTTATTAGACTTGAAAAGACTTGAAAAAGGACCATAGTGCAAAAATAGTATTCTAGACTTTGTAAAGGCTATAATTCCTGGTTTGTCTTATGTCGCCTATACCCTTGGGTGGTATTAACCTACCATATGCAGAATAAGGTTCAGACACCAGGTAAGAGGTGGCAATCCCCTTTTTTCAAAGGAATATCCTGATATTAGACATAAAAAAAGGCGTGGCTGGAATTAGCAAGCAAAATAGTCCCTTGTTTGGCTATTTAAAGAGGAAAACCTTAGTTTTGTAGTAGGGTTAATAAGTTGAGAGAAAACTTAACAAGATCTTTTTATGACTAGCTTGAATGTGGGATTTATCTTATCACTTATTTAGCCTATTGCCAGCCTAAAACAATACTTTGGATTAAATCAAATTTACTTCCTAGACTAGATTCCTCTTCTTACCATACTATCACCGCAGGGTGACCAGACGGGTCCCTGCTTTAGGAAGGACAAAAGTCCTGTTTTTGATGCATGTTCTGGTCCTCTGTCCTGCTTCACCTTAAGAAGGAACGCCTTAATTTCTGCCTGCTTTTTTGGGTTTAGTCCTAAATAAAAACTATTAACGCTAAAAATAGAAACAAATACAATTATACGAAAACATTGTTAGAACTGATGGGGGGGCAGCAAAAGAACCATTTATTGTTTTTTTTTCAGAGGCCAATAATTTTAATTTTAATTAGTGGCTGTTGGCACAGTTAGGCCAACACTAGGCATGGAGCCTGCAGTGTACTTGGTAATCTGTCTAGCCATTTACAAAAGACTTTCTAGCCCAACAGAAAAAACTCTTAGAGATGGGCAAGGGGAAAAGGCAAAATGCAAACAGCAGATTGCTAATGCGAACTTCCTTTAGTTTCCGACGAATAATGTTAATTTTTGTTCACCCCCAGTTTATGTAATAAATTGTTTTCCATCTTCAACTACAATTGGAATATTAATTCATAATTTCAGTTCTTTTTCATACACTATTTGAGATTTAACAAACACTCAAGTCAAGTTTTATATATGGTATCTACATATATTATATATATATATATATATATATATATATATGTATTATATATATATAATATAATATATATAATATCATATATATATTTATATACATATTAAATTTTATATGTATGTATTTATATATATTATATATATAGATATATATAATATATATATATATAATATATATTAGATATATATATAATATATATATATATATATATATATATAATATATATATCGATATAATATATATAATATATAGATATAATATATTATAATATATATATAATATTTATATATATATATATATATATTATTATATATGGTATGTAAGTATTATATTTATAGTATTGTATATATATATATATATATTATATATAATATATATATTATATATATTAAATTATATATATATATGTATGTATGTTAGGATATATATATAGATATATATTATATATTATTATATATATATATATATATATTATATAGATAATGATATATATAATTATTATATTATAATAGTATTATATATTATATATAGAGATATTATATATATTAGTTATATAATATACTGTTATATATTAATATTAATATATATATATATATTGATATATTAGATATATAGATATATATATATATATATATATATATATAATCTATATATAATATATATACTATATATTATATATGTAATGATATATATATTATTATATATATATATATTAATGATATATAGTATATATAATATAATATAGTAATATATTATATTATGTATATATATATTTAATATATATAGATAATATATATATATTATATAGTAATATATATAAATTGGACATATAAATATATATTATAATATATATATTATAATATATTATATTATATATATATATTATATATATATATATATATATATATATCTATTGTAGATATATATATAGTATGTATATAATATATGTATGTATTATATATAAAAAATATGTATGTATACAAATATAATCATATATGTATATATGTATATATTACATATATATTATATATATAATATATATATATAAAAAAATATATATATATATATATCTATAGTATATATACTACTGTTCTATTTATATCCCTATGTCTATAACTATCTTGTATCTCGAATATATATAAATTTACTATATATATATATAGGTAATATATATTTATATATCAATATTATATATGTATATATATACTATGTATATCTCTTATATATAGTACATATTATTATTATATATATTTAATTATATATAATAATATGTATTATATCATATCGGATATATATAATTACTACTATAATATTATAATATATTAATTAGATTTATCATATATATATCTATTTATATATATTATGGTTTATAATCTTATATATATATTATTTACTGGTATATATAGATATATAATAATTATATTTATCAATATAGATAATATATATGTATATATAATTTATATATATATATATATAATTATATAATATGTTTATATATAGAATATGTTATACAAATTTTTTTATAAGTATATGTATATATATTATAATATCATATCATATATATATATATCTATATATATATACATATATGATATATATATATATATATATTATAGTATATATCATATATATATTATATAACTATATACTATTATATATGTATATATATATATTGTATATACTGTATATATATATGTTATATATAATTGTATATATATTATGTATGATATATATATATATAATATTATAGTATAATGTATATTAGATATATATACTATATAGAATATATATATATATATAATATATATAATAATAGTATATATATATATATCATATCATATATTATATGATATTATATGATCATGATTGATATATGTATATATACTATTCGGTATATATCTATTGTATATAGTATATGTATATATGGTCTATATATAATATATAGATATAATGTACTAGTATAACTTTCTATCTGTATATATATATATATATAATTGGTATATATATATGATATGTATATATATATATATGTATATCATATATGTTTATATATATATGTAAATAGAGGATTATAGGATGTATCTTATATTATAGATATAATATATATATATATATATTACATAATAAATTGATAATAATATATAATGATATAATTATATATATATATATATTATATAATAATAATACTTATAGATGTTATAGTATATATATAGGCGTATTATTAATATATATAGGCATAGATGTATTATTATATAGATGTATATACCTTATATAATGTATATATATATAATAATACTAATAATATATATAGAATAACTAATATATATATAGTATACTTATATATATCACTATTTATATAGTATATAAGTATATTATGTCTAATTATTATATAACTAATATAGATATATAGTATATGTATATAATATATAATGTATTATATATATGTGTGTAATTATAATATGTTTAATCAATTAACTATATTATATGTATGTGTATATATGTAATACTGTGTATATCACTGTAATGGGTATGTGGGTGTCTATATATTGGTGTCTTAGTATAATGGTTGATGAAATATATCATATATTGTTGAATATATATATATGATTGATGGTATTCTTGGGGGGATTCTATGTATATGTGGTTAATAATAGTATGCTGTATCCTATATATTATTCTATTATTACATATTATCATTATACTTATAATTATAATATCTATATCTAGATATGATTAATATATGTCTAATATATATCAAAATGTTTCCCTTATTTGTTAGTATCATTCGTTATAATCAATATTTCACTGATAGGTACATTGATTAATATGTCATTACCCACTGCTATATTTTCGATCATATTACATATAAGCCGAAATGCACTATTATTGATACTGTATGGGCTATATGTTACTTTATACTATATAAGTTCTATTAATATAATATCTACTTTACATCATCTATATATCGTATCCATAATAGATAAAAATATATAATGCATGTTTAAATATTTACAAAACTTCCTCAATAATCAGCTGCTTTTAATTTATTGTTAAATTGGTGGTTGGCAAAAAAAAAAAAAAAAAAAAAAACAAAAAAAAAAATAAAAAAAAAAAAAAAAAAAAAAAAAAAAAAATGAGGTCCTTCTTTTTGGGTAATGTTTGGAAATGGCCACCCTACCCTAATACTAAGGTAGTCTTCAATTCATTCCAGAGATGTAAAGGAACTTGTTAAGCCAGAAACTTAGTATTTGTAAATAACTCTCTTGCCATCCCATTTGTTTCATATTTCAATCACTATAGGCCCTAACACAAAATGAAATTAGATTAGTAATTGTGTATTTCATGCCCACCCCTTGAATGCTGTGAGCAAAATTTTTAAAAATACTCAATCTGATCATTCTAGGAAAGAATCAGAAGTTTTAAAAAGTAGTTATGTAAATAAGTGGTGATAACTTTTTCTTTAACAATGGTAGATATCCTAGGCCTGCTTGAATTTTGCAATAAATTGGGGAAGGTTTTTTTTTATATAAATCACTTAAATCATGATTAATTATTAAATATTATACTATAATATAAGTAGGATTTGCATTTTGGGCTAAACTCTGATCATTCCTAACTCTTAATAACATTATAGTAGAAATTTCTTATCATTGCCATGCTTATGCTCTGAATCGCTCAATTTGAAACCACCTTTAGGCTTTATTTTATTTCAAAGTTTTACCACCTTTCTTTGTTGTTTTTGTGATGCTTCCATATGAATCCCACGCTTACTAATTCCACCACATCTCAACATTTTTCATGGGCTGCTGTTTCCTTACAATATAACTATTTTCAGGACTGTACCTGTTTTATTTGCACACATACTACCTTTAAACCTTTAAACCTCCCTTTACCCATTTCCTATTTATGCTAATAACGCAAATTTTTTGCCTTTCATAGTATGGAATGTACTATTGTAATGGTGCTGCAACTTGAGATTAGTGCTTGAATTCTGCAACTTACCTCGCATGGGATCTTATTATTTGTTCATCTGCATTCTAATGCCATGATGTATCCATAAACTGTCCTGTTTCCTAGTAAAAGCCCATAATTTTTTTTATGTAATATCCAGTGTTACTCTATTCCTACCAGTTGTTAGTTGGGGGGGGTTTGGGGGAGGGCCTTCTAATTGTCACGCCCACTGTGAAAAAAATATTTTTTTTTTTTTTCCTGGCAGGGTCTGGTTTTCTGCAATAAACAATGCTTCACTTCACTTAAAAATAATATATAATCGATTGGCATTTTTCTGTTTTTCCCTTTTCCCCTCATCTAATTCATTCTTTCTTCCTCTTCCTTCTCCTCTCCCTCGCTCCTCCCTCCCCCTCCCTCTCCCTCTTTCTATTCCCACCACAACATGCTACTCTACAAAAAATTCTATTGTTAGAGTATTTCACCAGGAAGGCTTAATTTTCATGGAACCATCGCGTTGCTCTCCATAGGCTATCCGCAATTCAATAGTTGGCAGTTGATGGAAGATTTTCAATCAACCTCAGACCTTGACTTCGACTTTTCGATGATGCGATGGCCATGGTTTTGCCGCAGCATTTGTCGATATTTTTTTAATTTATTACCCATCAGAAGCTTCAAGTCCACAATGGATTTATGCAGAAGGTCAAGCTGTTTTGTAATAAAGGTTACTATGAGTTTTTTTTTTTTTGTTTTTTTTTTGTTTTTTTTTTAATTTAAGAAGTATCAGGGAAAGTAATTTTATAATTTTAAATGTCCATGTACTTGTAACTTTGGTAAATATGTGGGTGGTGGTCCAAGCAGTTGTTTTTTACAATATTTTTACCATTATGTTCATATATTTTGTCATTTTTTACAGGTGTTTCTTTCTGAAAAATAAATGCAGAAAAACACACAAAATACCAGAAAACAAAAGAAAACAAAACGTTGGCACACGACCCATCGAAGAATAATTATTTAAAGTTTTCAATGAGCTTATGGAATAAGGACGGTGAAAAAAAAGGCATTTCACACTCTTCTGTATAAATAATTCATGTTAAATTTTGTTTGTTAAAAAGTTTATAAATTCTGTTTTTTTTCAAGAACTAAAGACTTTTTGAAAGTTAATCTTCTGTTATTATTTTTTCTCCCAATTGGATATATGAACCTGCAACTAAGGAAATTTTATGGTTACTATTTCCAATTTGTAACATGACAAAATGCAAAGAAATATTAACATTAAAGTTCAAAGAAATATTAGAAAAATCCATTGTACAAATCCCAAAAAGTTACTACTATTACTTCTATGTCAAAATAAATTTACATAAAAATATGTTACATGGTATAGGATTTGTTACCAATTTTTAGTTTTTCAATCTGTTTTGATATTGGTATGAGTATGATAATTATAATTTTACAAAACAATACAAATTTAAAAAAACATGTTTAAAATTGAACTATTTGGTAAAATTTACAAAAATGTTTTTAAATGTTTTTTAAAATGTAGCCCCCACAAGGAAATGGTATGAAAAATGTTTTTTAGGATTTATTTTTTTTTCCCTTTTTTTCCTTAAATTAGACCCCCCACTCACCAAAGTTTTGGGCGGGTTGGGGGTTTGTGGTAAGGCGCCCAGTGATTACAGGGGCCGGGTGGGGCAGAAAAAATCAAATGCCCGAGTTTTGATCGGCTATTAGGGAAAAGCAAAACAATACTTACAGAATTATTTGTTTTATTCGAATCACAGTAATACAATTGCTGTTTGTGTGATCACTTTTTTGAAGATGGCATCCAGGGAAGATGGTGCCCATCCCTGTAAGTCGATGCGATGACGGTTTGAAGGCGATGGTCTGAAAAGTTTTCCCCGGCTGCTCTTCGGCACATCTCGAGGAGGGTATTGTAGCGATTTTCCCCTTTCCTCCCGATTCCGCATCTTCAAATCTTTCTTATTGCAAACGTTTTGTGGCGAAGAAAGTGAGATGAGCCCGAGGAGGCCAGCTGAAAACTTCAGACATCGCCTTGCCAACAGTTTCATCGCTACAGATGGCCACCATCTTCGCCTGATGCCATCTTCAAAAAAGTGATCACACAAACCTGCCATTGTATACTGATTCTAAATTCGAATAAAACCACAAATAATTCCTGTTTAAGTATTGTTTTTAACTTTTCCTAATAGCCTATCAAAACTCGGGCATTTGGATTTTGCCTCCCCAGCCTGTTATAGTATGTAAATTTTTCAACCCGTATTTGAAGAAAAATCCCGTAAAAATAAAATTTAACCGTAAATTATACGGTATGTTTATGGGGTTAACTTAAACGGTAAAACCGTTAAATGTTTTAACGGTTAAAAATTTTTTAACGGTATTTTCTCAAATACGGGAGGAAAAATAAAATACGGTACACACAAAAATTACGGGACCCGTTTTTTTTTTAAAACCCGGTAAAAATGCTTGGCAAACATTACTGCCAGGGATTTTTTAAACCCGTTTTTTTTTTTCAACGGAAAATTTTTTTAACGGCAGTGTTAATATATGATTTATTAGATATATGATATATATAATTATAATATCATAATCTATATATATATATATATATATATAGATATATAATATATAAATATATATTATTATATATATTACAAACCGAAATCACACAGTCAATGTGGCAAAAAATTTTGGTTTAAAAACTAGCCTGTAGCCAACTGGGGAAGTTCAAAAATGAAATGAATAGGAATGCCCAAAGTACTTTCGTGTTTTTTTAACAAAACACCTCTTTGGGCCCGGAGATTCTGTCCGATTTATTTCTTAACTTTCTCTGCAAGCGTTCTCCATATATAGATATATTAATATATATATTATAATAATATATTATATATATATATATATTATATATATATATATATATTTTATATATATATAATATATATATATAACTCTATATAATTTTAGATTTGATATATTACCATACATGGCATACAAAGACAAATATATATTTAGATATATAATATATATATAATTATATATATATATATATATTTATATATTATATCTATTATCTATTATATATTTTAATGTTCCTCAGGAATATTTATATAAGGGTCCTTGGATGAAATACTATAGCTTGCAGAATGCCAGATCTCACAGATTTTGAAATTCGGAATAGTATCATAAACAAAACATGAAACAGGCAGTTTCGCATTCACAATAGACTTTTTTTATATATATAAAAATTGTAATGAAAACGTATAATATGACAAAACGAGATGACATTTTGGTTGAGTAATTTTCTCTCTTTCCTTCTTTCCTCCTCTTGCACAAGTGGCAATGAAACGCAAACCTCTTGGGAAATCAGTAGTATGTCCAGGTTTGCAAGAGACTGTGAAAATTCTGTTTTCCGACTATAAATATATGTATAATATAAAAAAGGTCTTGCCACTGAAAACTGCCTCAAACCAATTCAATACCTTTGTAAAAAATGAATTTCGGGTTTATTTAGGGTCCTTTTTTGTTTTTTTTTTTTCTTTTGTTTAGTTTATTTTACTTGAAATTCCATTAAAAGTTTTAGGGCTTAAAACCCCTTTTTTTGGAAAAGGAAAAGTTTACAAAACAGGAAAAATTGATGGAAAATTTAAATTCACAGTGGATGACCTAATTAACTGCAATGTTAGTTTGCTAATTATGAGAACAAGACAAATTTTCATTACAATTTTCATCGGGTTTTTTTCTGAATGACGTTCTTATTTTCAAAAAACAATGGACAATCCGCCCTCTCAATCATTTCTCTAAAAAGAAAAATACCAATGGTGGGCTAACAATGAACATAAAAAGTTCTGGAATTCATTGGAGATTTCCTCTGAAGCGTAACTACGATTCACGACCTTGGGAAGAAAACAGTGTAAAGTTGAAACTGTTTGGCTCTGACTGAAACTTAACAAATAAAACGTGCAAGTGTTATCAGTGTATATCTAGTGAGACGTGTATTATCGAGGGACAGACTAGAAGCTTTCTTGCCCCTATAGCTCTGTTGGTATATTACAATTAAATGACAAAAACAAAAACCTTTCT
>NC_061098.1:59368849-59383849 GCF_015104395.2 Macrobrachium nipponense | reverse complement strand
GGAATACAGTTCAATAAAGAGAAAGTGATGACGATTGCCCATCTTTACCATACAATTACGGATTAATGAAGACTCATAAAAGATTTCCTATTCGTCCCATTATCAGTTCAACCAGTTTTATTAGCTATAAACTTTCTAAATATCTAGTTAAATTAAGTTCCGATTGATGACTTACTTCAATATTTATCACGAACGTCAATATCAATTTGGTATCCCTTTGTATGAAAAATTGTAAATTCACTTCCAATGGTAATATTTATGAAAAAATATTTGGTATGGCTATGGGGAACCTCTTTGGCCACTTCTGTCTAATATTTACACGGAGTTCTTTGAGTTTAGACTTATTCCAAGAAATATATTCTCCAAGGTGTTTTGGGTTAGATATGTAGACGACTGTTTTTGTGTTGTAAAAGAATATGTAAATATTCCTGATTTCTTGCATACAATTTAATAATCTTGTACCATCCATAAAATTCACAATAGTTAATGAGTAAAAAATTGTATACCATTTTTGGATATCTTAGTTATTAGAAATAACCAATTTTTGTTTTGTTTTAAAGTATATAGGTAACTCACGAATAATTTGTCATATATCCATTTTTACTCTAACCATGCTAAACAAATTAAGGTGTCAACATTTTCCGGTAAGTATCTTATAGCTCTTAGAATTTGTAGTCCTGAATATTTGGAAGATGAGTTTAAGATTATTGATAAAATAGGAAATTCATTATATAAACTCTCCATATTTTTGGATCTTTGTAAAAATAAAGCAAAAAAGACCTTAAGAATAATCTTTCTGTACCATTTCACCCCCTGATTTCATTCCTGCTGTACCATTTTAAAAACTAAATAAGGATAGCCAGTCAAATTCAATGTTGTGTACAGTATTCCTTGTAAAGAATATAATAAAATTTACAAAGGGCAATCATCGAAAGATCTAAAGGAGAGATCCTCTCAGCAGAAATAATGAATAATGGCATTGTGCATCATTGGCTTAAGTCAGGCCATGCTATTAACTGGGATAATTCCTCGATATTCTGCCGGGTCAAAGATCACCACAAAGAAATCTGTTGGAATCTATTTCTACTGAAGCCATGTCAACACGGAATTTAAGATTTTAATTTCCATCCTGGATTGTCCTGATCCTCTCTCCTGTTGTCTCTTTTGCTTAAAGAACACTCCGCCCAGATTACAATCAAACCAAAATGTCGTGGTGGAGGAACAAAGGCTGATAAACTGTTCTGCATTGCTCTGTAGTTGGACTCTCATTTTAACTGATCTCTCTCTCTCGGCATTCATTGCATTGGTTGCAGGTCCACAATAATATAGCATGTGAGTATATGGTCTTTAATGGATATTAAAGCTTTCTAACCTTGTACTAGGTCCATCTTCAGTCAGTGAACTGAAGAGATTCTAGTACAAGGTTCGGAAGCTTTTAATATCCATTAAAGGCTATATACTCACATGCTATATTATTGTGGGCCTGCAACCATTGTCTCCATTTCGACACGGAGAACTGTGCCCACCACATTCATACATTCTTCGCTTTTGGTCCATTCTGTCCTGCTGATACAACGATTAAATTCCCTTTCCTTTATAAGTTGTGTAAATTATTCTATTGATTATTTTTTCTGTTACTAAATTTCTTTAACGAATTGCCTGATTACTTTCATGATATTCTAAGATTATCCGTTTGCCTATTACCTCAGCGAAGATGAATGTCAGTATTGACAGACAGTCGGAAGCATTGTTCAATGTGATCTAATTCTTCTAGTTATGAAAATTTCAGTTACTTTACTGACACGAAAAAGTTACACGAAAAATGAAAATCTCATGACGGAAGGCAAAAATTTTTAAAACAAATAATGCGTGTTTTTATGTGAAAACATTTGATGGATAAAAACAAAAACGCGAAAATTGTCTGTTAAAACCCTAAGTTTAGACTACAATAACTCTGCTCCGACCCTTTGGGATACAAAGCAATATCATTGCTGCTGTTAATTGTCAAACAGTAGTGTTTACTCGTGGAATAAAATATTCCCATATCCCCACAGGGTAAAGGGTTATAAATTAACGTAACTCTTTTTGGTTGTTGACAGAAAATTTCATTCCAGCTCTTTCTCAGAATATATTAACACTAAACAAAAAAATACTATGATACAAATACTCATATAATAATACCACTAAACTAATACTTTTTATATCTAAACTTATTTTAGTTTTTATTGTAAACTTCTATGCATACGAACATATGTGTTCTATTTTAGCTTTTATTATGCTATCAATTGGAATTTAGTAACTTTACACTTAGTGAAGAAATCGTAAAAATAGATGGTAATAACTATATTTGTTGTAGCGATAAATTGTTATCATAAAACCAGTGTCAGAAAATGTAATGCGGTAATAATCAATTCAACAGAAGTAAAAAATATAATAATAACAATTTAGATTGTTGAGAAAGCGTACCTTATATAATATAAATTCATAGCTATCCTCAAAAAGTGAAATGAAAACGTTTTTAGGCAAGTTTATCCTCGTGAATAAAAATGATGTTGTTTTGTTTTTAAAACAATATTATATCCTAAGAACGGATCCTACTGTTTATTAATAATCCTAGAAACTGGATGTTATACAAATGCTGATGATTAAGATAATGATTGTAATAAAACTGAGCCCAAAGAGAGCAAAGCTAATTATCCAAATCGTTTTATATTTGTCATGCTTATTGGAAATGGCCTCTTGCTAAGGGATTGTTGTTTTAACTCTCTCTCTCCTCCTCATTCTTTCAATCTGTGTGTGTATATATATACAAAATATATATATATATATAATATATATATATATATAGATATATATATATATATAGATATACATATATATATAATATATATTATATATATGTACATATATATAGATAGTTATTGGAAAAAATAAAAAAATCTAATGCCAAATTCTTTATTGTATATGGCAACTTTATTATTAACAATATTTAATCAATAATAATTTGAATTCATTATTAAAATTATTATTTATTAAATAATGTACATAATAAAGTTACCATACACAATAAAGATTTTGATATTAGCCTTTTTTCAATAACTATCTATCTATCTATCTATCTACCATATCTACCTCTCTCTCTCTCTCTCTCTCTCTCTCTCTCTCTCTCTCTCATGTATATATATATATATATATATATATATATATATATATATATATATATATATATATATATATATATATATATATATATATACATAGAGAGAGAGAGAGAGAGAGAGAGAGAGAGAGAGATAGTTATTGGAAAAAAATCTAATACCAAAACCTTTATTGTGTATGGCAACTTTATTATGTACATTATTTAAATAATAATAATTTTACTAATGAATTCAATGGCTATTACCACGTTACAAACAATCACAAGGAATCTTAGTCTTCCGAGAACTTTAAGCTAAAAATGGATGCTCACGAGACCTTTAGCAAATAATTTAACAGATTCTTTAAAAAGTGCTTTGGTTGCAGCGAAGGATACGAGTCAGGGTCAGAGTCTGCCAATTACTGATTGATTCAGACGACAAACTGACAGGTCAGTAGCTCTTGCGAGCGGAGATGCAATATCTGACATCAGATGAACAGAAACAGTGATCAAACATTCAATTGTGTTCGTTGGCAGATGGAGATATGCATATGAACTGATTCACAATACGGGATAGAGTTTAGGTACATATGGCTGAAATGCTGACCATTACAGTGATGATGACAATACATTTAATATGACAATAATAATAAAGAAAGAAGAGTGACGTTTGCTGTGTCACTTGTGTCTACGCGTTGCCACGCCGAGTTTTTGTGAGATTAGGTGGCCAGTGCTAAGGTGTGTTCTGGTTATTGTTTAATTATGTCATTCTGAAAAATTTGTCCTCATTAGCTGTTAACAAATTCATTCCTGAAAGCCAAGTCTTGTTGAAGTTGCCTACATCAACCAGAAAACTTTCCATTTTATTTTGATGTGAAAATAGATTTTCACTTTGGCATTATACAAACCCCTCTCACTGGACAACGAAATCATTTTGGACCCAGAAGAAAGAGGAAGGGGAGGAGGAGGAGGAGGAGGAAACAGAAGAGGAATTGAGCAATATTTTAGCGTCAGTGAAATATTGCTTGGGAATTTATTTTCAAAAGACTCTGAACACGTCTGAAATATCCTCTCTCGTTCATTTTCCACCGTGAAAACGACGTTTTCAAGTAACATTCTAAATAACTCAAAACAACCTGAATACAGACTTACATATCTGTTTTTTTTTCTTTTTTCGTCTGAATTTCCACAGCTGCGCTTAAAATCGTGGAATTACTGTAAAGAAACCTGATCTATATGTGTTCAAAGAAAAAAGAGCTGATATCTGTTTTGATAATGAAAATTAAGAAATTGATTACCGATAGTCATGCAACACATAGTACATATATAAAGAACTAACAGCCGGAATACACTGTATGTAACCATAAGATTTAAAAGCAAGGCATCTGAAATGTACGTGTTTTATAAGAAACATGAATTATGTAAAAGGAAAATACAATGAAATCCAATTCCTCTTAACAACACCTCTCTCTCTCTCTCTCTCTCTCTTCTCTCTCTCTCTCCTCTCTCTCTCTCTCTCTCTCTCTCCAGATTAAAGTGTAGCCATAGAGCTACCTGAGTAAGACAGGCTAAATTGAAGTGTTCGGTTGAAACTGATGTATCATTTAGTGATGTTCCCTGACCTTCTTACACGCTATGTATTTTGTGCTGTGCTTTGATTAAGGAAAATTGTTATAATAATAGATAACTTATGCTTTAGCCCCGTTTGGTTTTCCTAATTCAGTGTATCAAAGGACAGCTCTCATCACAAATTTCAAAAATAATTAACAAAGAGGATAGTATTCATTAGCTATTTATTATACTGGTTATTTGAGATTTGGGCGCTATTCGTTGAAAACAAATATTTAAGTAACTTCAGTTACTGGAGATTTCATTTTTTGCAAACGTTAAAGAAATATGGTTCACTAAAAGCCTCCGTTAGCTGTGTAAAAGCCGAAGGTTTTTGTGTTCTCTGCGGATTTGACGCTTCAACATTCTATAGCAGTGGTCCCCAACCTTTTGAAAGGTGCAGGACACAAAAATGATTGAGAATGCAATTGCGAGCTCCGTAATATACTTATATAATCTTTGCCAAAACATGGTGTGAAGGTGGCATATATGTACACATAAATGCATATGTTTAAGTATTATGGTATTTCAACATGCTTTGTATTTTAGTATTTTTACCTTCGGAAGTTTTAATGAGAAGGCTGGTTCTGCATTGCTTAGGTCAAATTGGATATCTCAAAGGTACCTATAATTTGTAATTGCCATTCTTCTGCAGTCATTCAGGTGACTATCAGTGAGACGTGACCTTTACTTGGGTTTTCATTGTCGAACCGAAGCACGAATGTAGTCTTTGATATACTTCTTTCAGTAGTGGAAATAGCTTTCCATTTACTAATGTCCAGAATTCTTGATGTTCTGCGTTGCTCTTCAGTTGCACGTCACTTTGCAAAGTACTTATTATTTCCATCTCCAGGTCACTGACGTTTACTTTGAAAATAGATTCGAGGTGAGATGTCGTGTCAGTAACATAATTGTTGCAAAATGGGTTAGACAGGGATGTGATAGCTGGTAAAACATTACTGAAGTCTGCTAACTTCTTTTTGAACTTATCCAGAATCGTGTTGAGCTTATTCGCGTTAAGTAGAAGCAACAGAAAACGCAGAACTTTTGATGTTAAGCCTCTTCATAACTTCAGTTTATTCATGAAAACATTTACTGAACTTACCATTTGAGACAGATTTCATTTTCATGCAATTCTAGATTTAGCTCATTCAGTTTAGATATGATGTCTGATGAAAATGCAAGGTCAGCTAGCCATTTTGGATCATCGAGTTCTTCATATGAATTCCCTCGATGTTGTTCCAAGCTCTTGATTTCGGGAATTAAATGTTCAAATCTTTTGAGAAAAATTCCCCTACTTAACCAACGCACTTCCTTAAGCGATACAAGGTCACCATACTGGACATCCACTTCATCTACGAGAGATTTAAAGAACCTGTGTTGAAGAGCCCTAGCACGAATAGAATTCATTATTCTTATAACCACCTTCATTATATGCTCATAGTTAACAACTTTCGAATAAAGAACTTGCTGGTAGCTAATGAACTGAGGGAATTTAAGAGTCTTTTTGCACTGAGTCACAAAGCCTACATTGGCACCTATCAAAGATGGAGCCACATCTGTTGTTGTTAACGGAAGTTTTTAAAGAGGTAGACTCACTTCGTCAGTGAAATCCTTGAAAACATGAAAAACATCCACTCCACGAATGTTTTCTTTCAGCGGTAAGAGCACTAATAAATCTTCCTTCACAGTGTCATCAGAAAAACCCATGAGTTCAAAAACATATACTTAATTGGGCTGTAGATTCATCGAACTGTAAGCCGAATTACGTACATTTCTCAATGACTGCTTTCATTTGATTAAACACATTTCTATTCTACGTGTGACCGAGTTCCCAGACAATGGCATAGATTTGATTGCATTTATGATTTCTGTCATATTATTGAAACTTTCAAACGAAAGTTTCAGACGCTGCAAGCCACTCCATCACTATTTCACCATCCTCGAATGATTTCTTCATTTTGCAATGATGTGGCAACATTAAATGTAGCAACGGTCAATGCATAAGCTTTATCAAGAGGCTTCCGGAATATTTTCCTGCTGAGCCTGCAACTCAGATTTTAGGCATTTCACTTCCTGCTTCTTAAAGCAGTGTCAGACGGATATTTAGTATCATAATACTTGTGAAGTATGTGTGTGGTGTCTTGGCTGGGGATTTTGGTAATGAAGTATTAAGCCTTGCGGAAAAAGGTCCAACACAACACACACATGTAAGGATAAGGGAGTAAGAATGGAACGCTTCTGTTTTACCTTGAGTCAGAGAACTTTTAAATGCTTTAAGGTCGCTATGGAAACTTAGCCAATAGATCTAATTTAAGTTTATTAAAAAAAAAAAAAAAAACATTGAACAGCCTGAGATAACTGAACGGCAGATAGACTGCATGGAGAGGACACAGTGCGCTGTTTTAAATTACTCTATTATTCACAATAATATGAGAGAATGGCCGAATTCACAATCTGTACAAGGCTAGTTTCCAAACTTGATATCTTCTAAGGTAATTAAGTGCTGGCAAGGAGGCAGGGATGCACGGAGCTGGCAGTTGGAAATCTGGAAATTAATTCCAGGTTACACACACATAAAACAAAGACTTCTCGCACAACATTTATGATTAATACACAATGGAGGGAATTTATCCTTAAATACACACAATGCTGAAAGGATGGGAGAAATCTAGTGCTTAAATAGAATAGCTCAATGAAGATCTTCGCTGATCTTGGGCAAGTCACAAGGGAAGCATGCGATCGCTAGGTGGAATGGAAGGAGGTTCGTTTGAGAAGTTAGAAATTGAATTTAAAAATGGGGGAGAGTTTGTTTGACTCAGAGGAAAAGACTTGGCTATATGAATGTAACTCAGACGTACCTGGATGCCTTAAGGAATGTAGTTTGATGAGATTGGCATCGGCTTTGTCCGAGTTTTGGGGGCGCGCCAGACAGCGCATTTGTTAGGCCTATATGGAAGGCTAGAACAGATGTCTGTCTGTTGAGTGACTGGGCAGGACTGAGGTTGATCCATGGTGCGGATGATTGCGTTGGGGGTAGTTCCCCTCAACAACTCCTTCCCCCCGCCCCCATTGGCAGGTCATCTAGAAACACATATGGGCAGTAAAAGGGTAAAAGTGAAATGGGTCTTAAGAATAGGCCTAGGAAGTACCTACATGCCTGCACACTTTCCTTTGTGATATGTCCCTAATGCTTAACAAATTTTTACCCTCCTGCTAAAATACGAATTGCCGGAAATTCCTATTCCCTTGTCTGGTCTGGGCTATTCTGAGTTTCCCTAAATCCCTCCCAAAGTTGGGGGTAAGATGGCTGCCGCTTCGAGCTAAATGCAATTTATAAATACCGGAGCGGCGAGGCGAAAAGAAAATGTAAATATATATATATATATATATATATATATATATATATATATATATATATATATATATATATATATATATATATATATATATATATTACATAGTATATATATATATATAAAATATATATATATATATATATATATATATATATATATATATATATATATATATATATATATATATATATATATATATATAGAGATGGGTACTACTTCTCGTGATTACCGTCCCAAATATACAAAATAAAGCATTAGGTAAATGGTAATACTACGTTTCAACATGATAAAGAAGGAACATGTTCCTCTTGAAAAATCTGCAAACTTGTATATGATTTTTTTGTCATGGTTTTATATCCCTGTCCTCTGTAGATTTCGCTACTGCGATAAACTGGTAACAATGAAATAGACGCTTTATTTTCCGTCCACGGATTTATTTGACAGGCCTTATCTTGCAAAACTGTTGCAACTTGCAATTTTGCAACTAGCAAGATGCTTTTGATGGGAAAATACAATTCACTGAAAATATAAAGTATTTTATATAAAAATCAAAACAGTGATATAATCTAGACATCTATTACTTTATCATAGAGATAATGACAGAAATTGTCTGTATATATATATATATATATATATATATATATATATATATATATATATAATATATATAGATATATATATATATGTATATATATATATTATAATATATATATATATATATATATATATATATATATATATATATATATATATATATATATATATATATATTCATATATATAAACAGAACATCAAGTCCACAACCATCCTGCAGTTAAATGTGTCCCCATTTCTGTACTTAATTTCATACTAGCACTTCCCGGGATGTGGGAAAATATTCCGTGATTATTAAACCTTGAAAATTCTCCGGGATCCCGGGAACCCGGCAAACAAACCCTTAAGATACAAGAGAAGTTAAGAGGGTGTTGTGGCTATTGCAATTACATGTGTATCTGGTAAAAATGACCAGTAGATTCTACCGAAAGTGTTGGCTAAGATTTGTTGTATGAATCCGGATAACTTGATGAAGATTTTATGTTTAATTTCCAATGTAAATCGTAACGAGATGATAATAGTGCACTAGTTTTACTGACAGGTTACTTGTAGGGAATGTGGGTGGGTGAAGAGAAAGAGATGTGGCTGACTATGTATCTTAAGAGTAAGCTTAATCATGAAAGACTGGGTTTACGCAGTAAATATAAAATGACTTTTGTAAGGTTTTCTCAAGGAAATATATTATATGATTTTTTAGAAAAGGCTGGCTCAGTTGTTTATGATGCTGTTCCCCTCACCACTTATGGTCTGTTAAGTTTCTACAGATATATTTCAGCCCAAAAAGTAATAAAAACGATAGCGAACTTAGCCACCCTGAGGTAGAGCAAATTGGATATCAAAGGACATTTGTACGTAGCTTAATGCTTGTATATGAATCACAGTGATGTGATAAAATTAATGAATTAAACGTACATTATATATGTATATATATATATATATATATATATATATATATATAATATATATATATATATATATATATATATATATATATATATGTATATATATATATATATATATATATATATATATATATATATATATATATATATATATATATATATATATATATATATATATAATGTACAAAGAGCCACCTTATCTTCTAATCTTCTTTGAGAGCACATCATTCAAGTGAATAATACAGAACATATATAATTATTATCATCTCATTGTAGTTGCTGTGAGTTCCTTAACAAAACTAATGATTTCAGTGTAATTGCATGAAACGTGATCACCTAAGTTAGAAATAAGAAAGAAAACGATTTTAAGCAAATTGAATTTATTTGCGTAACTGAAACCTTCAACTGACTCCCTAAAAACTGGCGCAAGACTTTTTCAGAAAAAGGTTGAGTTGTTAACAGAGCTACAAATGTCAGCAACCGTTATAAAAAAAAAAACTCTATAAACTTCCATGGATTCCTCTTGGGAACAGTAAAACTTTTTCGCTGCTTAATTCTACGACTGACGCAATCCATTACTGCATTAACACATGCCATCAAATGGATGTTCTGTTAATGCTTAAGCGTAAAATATTTTACATTTTGTAACTAAATTAGAAATATTACTAAATCTGATCAAATAAATGACGCGAATTGCAAGTACAAATCTTGGTTTCCAAACTTATATCACCTGTAACTTTCGCTGTCAGGCTAAAGTGTACTAATAGCATCAACGTTACAGAATTAGGGCTCTGTCGTAACCGCATATCATCTTTAATATTACCTGACAAAACTTATATGAACTCTATCCATTTTACATAATTGATCCGAAGGATTTTTTTCAATACAAATCTTTCCTTTTAAACTAACACAACTTTTATAAGTGAAGTCTCCAGCAAAAATAAGAAAAAAAAAAAAAAAAAAGAGCTATCATGCATGTTCATTTCCTTTTTTTTTTTTCGGTCGAAGGCTAATTCTTATAACATCAAAGTGAACACTGCCTCAGCTTTACAGCAGCTGCAAGACCAGTCTATACCAGTATTGTTCTATTTTCTTTCATTATGCCTCAATCATTTCCTTTTCTCAGTTTTTTTGCTTATTTCTTCAGCCAATTACTCCCTCGAATTAACTCTCAATGCCCATTTGCTGTTTCATATAAACAGAGTACTTTATAAACTAAGCATTTTATCATGCGTTTCCTGCAGAGAAAGAATGTAGGCATCTATTCTAATCAATCTTTCACATTTAAGGAAATGTCGAAGTATTGGGCTCCTTCAAAAGAATAGAAGACAGAATATTCCCTTTATGAACCTTTACTCTGCCTCAGGTAAAAGGAATGTTTTTAACATAAAGAAACCTCAAAGTCGATGTAGTGAGTTCCTTTTCACTATAATTTTATTTCACAATAAAAATTTCCAAATCTCTCACCGAGATCTATAATGGCTTTGTTTATAACTTGAGTTGCCATGTTGTTTTCATTCACAATAGGGGTTGTTTAACATCGTTACTGATAATGTGTAGTAACTTTTTAGTACTACGTAACTGCGTGTCATGCCGGAACAAGGTTAATTAAACCTGACACGACTTTTAGCCAAAATATCTATTTGAGAAAATTCATTCACACCTCTCATTTCGGACGCACATGCCGTGATGAATCCTCTCACTACTGCGAAACTCTGCTCTCTCTCTGAACATCAGGTGCACCTCGCACATTAGGCACCGAACTCTCAACGATGCCTCGAGAAAACGTCATGACAGGATTCCGGGAGAGCGGTGAATCCGTCCCATTTCCCAGAGATTCTCCCAAAGCGAGAGCTTGTAAATTAACGTGAGAGCGAAATTCGTACATCGCGTTGCTTCTAATGTTATTTGCCCGGACTTTATTTCCAAAAACAGTGAAAGCAGCTGCTCGGCATTTAGTCTCTTCATGCCATGTCAGACGCGTTTGCACTGGGCACAGCGTTTCTGGAGTGGGCCTTTTTACCGTATTGTTAACGAAAGGTCGTTCAGACCGATGTGCTGTAGTAAAGTTCATGCTTAGACAGACGGACAGACGGAGAGATAGATAGATAAATAGATAGCCAGAACAAGCAGGTTTTTCTAGGCAGAAATATGGGACAAGCGTATCAAGACCCAGCCGCCTTATCACATAAAATCGCAGCCGTTCATGGTATGAAATATTTACCAAGCTTAATATACAAGCTAGTTTTAGCGAGGAGAGAGAGAGAGAGAGAGAGAGAGAGAGAGAGAGAGAGAGAGACGAGAGAGAGAGAGAGAGAGTAGGGAGGGAGAGAGAGAGGAGAGAAGAGAGAGAGAGAGAGAGGGGACTCGAGCTAGTAAACAGCATATTGAACCTAAATGAAATAAAAATTTACTATACCTATAAATCTTTTTTTTTTTTTAGTTTTGACACCGGATATATTCCTGGCAGTTTTCAATAATAGGACACCATCTGTAAATAGTTTCATAGAATATATTTTCTTTGAGTTTGTTTTAGACAAGTCTTCGACTAATCTTGACAAAGGTAAACAGCAATCAGCCTTGCAGATTACGTACACAATCGCCCCTTTATGTTATTTATATCTTTTCATAAAACTGGCTTCTGCAATATATGATCCATGCTTTACTTTATTTATGTTTTCATTTAGTTTTGTTTTAGTGATCACCACCACAATCTTGCTCTTTTGAAGATACTGTCCTTCGTGAATCAACTTGAGAGCCAATTTGGATGTCAGTTTAATGCTATGAAGATCACTGATAACTCATCTTTATGCCCACCGCCACGAATTAATCTGCTATGTGTAATTAGGAAAAGAATCACATTCTTTGCAAATACTATAAGATTTCAACTGGATCAAATCTTTAAATCTGTGGAAACTGCTGCCTTGCAGTCTTACTTTTTAGTAAAAGGCCAGACCCACTGCCAATAACTGTGGGTCTTCGAGGCGGTTAGACTTGATGTGGTTCTGTTGGAGTTTGTATATCGGGGGCCACGCAACAGAGGACGTGAGGGGTCTGCAAGACGTACAGTAATGACACAAGAGATCAAGATTGTGCAATGCTTACAGCAACGATATCCTTATCACACTGATGTATATAAAAAAAAACAAAAAAAAGTAATTACTCCACTGGTTATCTCACAAACGAGGGCAAGAGCATATAGCAAACAAGGAAACACACCATTAAGGGGAATCAATACTAAAATGGATTTCAAGGAATTCTGAGAACTGGGACACAGGGAATTTGAAAATAAGGAAAATTTGAGTGCAAGATAAAGAGAGAGATGAATATAGGCAAACAACTGCGCTTTTCTTACCTTATCTCCTTGGTGTGACTGCCGTAAAGGCCTGAGGGATGTCAGTTGGCTGCAAGGCTTCACCATAAGGTGTGGGCAAACTGGATTCTTCCACTGGGAGCCAAGTAATAGGACAGCTGGTAGGAGGAGCTTGGCAGGAGCTCGACTCGTGATGGTAGTGGTGTGCCACTAGCCTGGTGGTAATCCAAGAGAGTGAAAATGGCTCCAGTCACATCCTGGGATAGAGCGAGGTTCTCAAGGCAGGCGGAAGTCTAGAGCATACTCGAGTGGCACTGTGGAAGTGCGAAATTCGTTTATGATTCAGGACTACTATAGGGGGAGGTTGACATGAACTATGGCCTTATCCGGGGCTCGGTTGAGTGTGGTTTTGAGCCAAAATCGTGGTTGGCGTGCAGCTGGGACTGGATACCAAGGTCTCTGGACTTCAACCGAGGGTCAGCCATTGCGGATACTCTTATGTGGCTTGACTTATACAGAACAGCACTGCTGTAAACTTTGCAGGGCGTATCTATACCCCAGAAGGAGGGTATGTGAGTTAGGAATTTCACCACCCCTAAACTGGAGTTGGCATCGTCAGTGATTTTTCAGCCGGCAGATTCCTGCAGTAATTGTGATTTCCCAGGGGAGTGATAGTGCTGTGGCCTTTTGTTTCTCCATCTCATAGACTCTGATCCTAAAGACAACAATTGGGCCAGTATCGAGATTTAAAAAAAAAAAAAAGGGGGGGGGGGGGGGGGTGGGGGGGGGAGGTTAGGCGAGGAGCACGTGTTCGTAGAGCGAGAAAAAGGGAGTGATTGTCAAAGCTGAGTCAAAGGTCGATCGAGAGAAACCCTGACCCAGGGGGTGGGGCTGGAAGACATTAAGCTCGGTCAGGGAAAGGTGTGAATCTTAGTAAGCGCTATGACAGATACTGTCTGACAGGTATTGTTAACCCTTGAAGAGGTTTAGGGGCGTGACTGAGAAGCAATTCACAGATGTGGGTCGTCCCTTGCTCTGAGGGGTCAGTTCCTTCAGAGAAAGTGTCTGACAGGTCATTTATCATCGAGGATTAAAAGAGGAACTCTTCTCTATTTTACTTTAATGACTTGAAAGTCAAAATACTCCCGAGAAGACTTATGAAATACAACTCTGCGAAAGATCTCACACAGATAGAAAATACTTCAAGGGATTAGTTACTGTGGAAAAGGATTCCCACCCTTATGATGTAGGGGAACTGAAACATTACTTACATTTCTTATTTGAGAGAACAGTTGTAAATCAATATTATAGGGTCCGAGTAAATGCCCACCATATATATATACATATATATATATATATATATATATATATATATATATCTATCTATATACATATATATATATATATATATATATATAGATATATATATATATATATATATATATATTTATATATATTTATATATATATATATATATATATATATATATATATATATATATATATATATATATATATATATATATATATATATATATATGATCTTAAAAGAAAAAAGGAAATGGAACTGGAACGGCTGACGACCAAAGGAGGAAAGAGCGGAGGAGCAAAGCCAGCACTTGCTTTAATATTAGTTTATTATTTACAAATTTACAAGTGAGTCGGGATTTGGGCAAAAATAAATAAATCAAATCACATAAGCAGGAGTAAGTTACAAAGTTACAAATCAAATCATAACAGATGTAGCATAACCAAGTTACTTGACAATAAACATAGTAAAATAACACAAACAGTAAACAATAGTTACATTAACAAATTGGCTACATCAAAAATTAAAAACCCACATAAACTACACTAACAAGCTAATCCAAATCCAAATTACATATTAAAAGCAACACCCATCACAGCAATTTTTAAATTGCTGAGCAGTGTAAATAATAAAATCAAAATCACGCAACACCCAATATTACATAATAACTATACAGACAGCATATAATAATAATCATTATTATAACCCATCGTAATACACTCTCTACAGGCAGCTCCACACACACACATGAAAAAAAAAAAAAAAAAAAAAAAAAAAAAC
>NC_061098.1:59332408-59368349 GCF_015104395.2 Macrobrachium nipponense | reverse complement strand
CATCTCTCAGAATAGTGCAAAACTCTGAGTAATCGACACTAGAGGAGTAAAGGAGTCAGCAATCGAACTCACCACAGTATTGTCAGCAAAAATCCACCTGCGGACACATCAGGTGCTCGAACTGCAGTATAAAAATGTCTAGTCAGACTTGCAACTTCAGAAAACCATGATTTCTGCAAAAAAAATTTCTATACTGACACCACATAAACATATTTCACAAAATTATCTCCAAGATATGACTAAGGTGCTCAAAAATTGTCTCAAAGACAATACTCTCGCATGATACTGCTCAATTATATAAAAAATTATCACCTATTCGGGATAAAAATTACAGTATACTCACAATTCAGCAATTCAGCAATTATATGTCGCCAAAAATAACCTACTGGTGACTATAAAAAATGCAACTATTCCAAAGAACCACAATGCAGTAATGCCACTCGCCTTCAATTAGTCAAGAAACCAAAAAGAACCACAGAACCCCTCTCTTGGCTCGTAAAACCCGAGAAATTCAACTCCAAAAATCATAACCCTAAAGATTAATGCCACCCACATATATATATATATATATATATATATATATATATATATATATATATATATATATATATATATATATATATATATATATATATATATATATATATATCACTATATTAATAATCACACTCTGGTGATAAAAATATTTCCCTCCATTTAATTAATAACCCCATATCACCATATTCTCTCTATCTCACCAATAATCACATGTGGAATAAAACAAGTCTCCAAAAAAGGTTATTACACTCCAAGCAGGATAATCAAAAATGAAACTCCATCTCCAAAGAAATGCACTCAAAGCATCTAGCTGACACAATCGAAAATATTGCCCCATATCTCCTCATAAAGGTTTCTATTTGCAACAAAAAATGGCTGCAAAATAATTGAACTAAACATAGCTCTCACAAACATAGGCCTAAACTGTGGACTATCTTCAAAAAATAAAAAATATCAAATGGCCAAAGTATTATATCTCCAATCATATCTCCAATTCTCCAGGAAAATAACTGAATGTTACAGTCAGAAACTATAAACTCTCTGTTTAGCATAACTGGTGAGAAAGGCAAAAACTCGGCAAATAAAATTGCTCAGAAAATCCTAGAAAAAATCACCAATGTGCAATAACTTATGACAACAGAACTCCAAATATAAAGTGTCTAAGCAAAGACTTCTCCATATGCACTACGGCATAGGCCAAAAGAAACTTCACCAAGTTCCATATCTCTGGCAATGTTGTTACAAACACAATTGTGCGAGAGGCCAACAATTTCCGGAACACAAATATCCAGAAAAAAAAGATGTAGTGCCATTATGTGCACAGCAAGAATGTAAGAATTCTCTCATAAATCTCTCGGCAGCATCAAACAGCTGAAATTATAAACACATTCCCAAACAATGACTCCAAGTCACGAACTGAGATACTAAAAAATTCAAACAAACTGGAGAGAAAAATAAATTCAAAATCACCCATGATAAAAAAAAATTACGTCAGCGATGGCTAACATCTGAAAAAAAAGGGAAGAAAAACTAATGGCACTGATAACTATTCCCATAACACCTGTAACATCTGTGACTCACATAGACTTCAGGCAATTATCTGCTGAACTCACAAAAAAAAAAAAAATATGTTTCGTTAGTTCCTCCCACATTCAAAAAAGAAAAAAAAAAACATCACCACCCTTAATAATCATTACAACATCCATGTTAGTATAAAAAAATGAATACCAGTATCAGAATTCACCAGTATCAGTAGTATCACCAAATATTAGTACTCGCTCATTCACCAAAATTGCTATCATCAAATTCACCAAAATTCACCAGAAATTTATATCACAGCCCATAAAATCATTGGCACATTCCCAAAAATTATTAACACCATGAAGTCTGACAGAATCCCCCAAAAATATCTCCAGTAATTATAATAATAATAATAATTCTCTTTAAATATCTCCAGTAACACCAATAAAAGCATTAATATTGCTATTTCCCCAGTATTTATCATTATAGTCGCACCCCATAACTCCAAAATAATTACCACTCACCACTCCCTGGTATCATCACAAATCATCACCAATCATCACCACTCAGCAACACCAGGCATCACCATTCACCACCATTTTAAAATAATCTCCATATCACCAATCAAATCCCAATTAAAAAAAATAATTTCAGAATCCCCAATTATAATTATGCCCTCTAACATTGCGTAAAAGGAAAACTTGCACCACATTCATATGCATTTCATTTCCATTTTCTCTTCACTCAAGAGAAAGAAAAAAACCTTTCTAAAAGAAACCCTATGGGCATATCATATCATCACCCAGTCGTTATCAGCTGATTCCATAGCTTTGAACTTTCCTATTGAAGGCCAAACTCTCCCCCATACCCTGACACAAAGAAAAAAAAAGAAGAAGTTCACCCCCACCCCCGTCAAGCATTCCCCCATAAAAGACCACTCGCCCCCCTTTGGCACTACCCCTTGGTCGCTCAGCAAGAATTGTGCTGAATGCGTAAGAATGAGCGGGTGCTCTGTTCCAGAGGCAAAAACACAGTGTTGCATGTATGAAAACCATTCATATACACATGTATGTATTAAAACACAGACGAATGCGTCTCTTCTAAACATGCGCTAAGATAAAGCTTATCACTTTCTGCTACTTTGAGAGAAATAAAAGGGAATCTGAACTGCCTCTTTAAAATTGTTCACACACGAAGTTAAAAAAACACCAGGGCCTCAAAAAAAAAAAAACATCGTAACACTTACGCCTTCAAATGTGAGAAATCCCGACCGCCAAACCGAGCACGAGAGAAAAAAAAACACGCTAATACACATATTTGAACAACTCAGTATTACGAGCGAGAAAACACTTGGCAGTGCGCACTCACAAAGTCCAACTGAGTGCCCGCCCGACTCCCTCGAGGCATCACCATGGGCAAAATACTGAGCCTAGTTCAATTTTTCCCTCCCATTACCACAGCCAAGAGATGGATAAATCTCATCACCTGTCGCCTACTAACTGAAATCTAACATATTTCCACAACCAGACACTTTGAAAACAGCATTTTTAAGCTGCTACCAATCTCAAAAAAGGCTTTTTACCAGCTGCCACCACTGATAACGGAAACACAAGTATCCATGATTCATTTTGGTAGCGAAAAGCCAGAGCGGAGGACAACTGGTTTTGGTAACACTCTCTCTCTCTCTCTCTCTCTCTCTCTCTCTCGTCATACCTCCCCTCCATTTCATTAGGTCATCAAATCAGAGACGGAACTTACAAAAATATGCATTTATTCAAAAGCAAAGTATTAACAGAATAAACTCAGATTCTTAACAGCATGATTAGATGGAATGTTAACTCAAAGTCCAAACAACTCAGATAACCCTTGGTAATTAACAGTCTATATAGTAATTAGTCAACGCCATCCCACTCTTCTTCAGAATATAGTTCCCCCTACAAGAATAATTCCCTCTGATAGAATCGCCTCTTAGAAGAACAAGAGAACAAATTAGTAAGCATACACAATTGTAAATAAAAAGTCAAAAGATTAAATGAAATAGAACATCTTTACAAAATATCAAAAATACAATCAAGCCACACCTTTGGTCAAAGCAAAGTAATTGTTACCTATTTCAGCTAGTTTCACTTCACCAAACAGAAACACGTTGGCAGAGCCGTCCCGGCTCTTTCTTCTCTCCCCTGTAACAGTCTCTATGGTTCTGGCTAATTACATGCTATTATGAACGAAAGAGGCTCACACATACACACAAACTCACACCCATTGTTCAAGCCTGAAACCACTCCTAACCAGTTTCAAAGTTACCTCTGCATATCTCTCATGGCAACAGGTCGAAGGCACTGATTTGCTAAGCCAGCACACTTGATCATACCACCTCAAGAAAAAGGCATATCAGCATTCCCAAGCTGTCGCTCGGACCACTCTGTATCTAGGGAAGTTAAAAACGATGATTCCAAATTCCTGAAGAATGTCAAAGCACGTGACATACAACAATGTCTCATACATATCATACCATATTATATTATTATTCTTTATTTGCTACAAATATAATATGTGTATACACTCCTCAGATTGGTGGCGAAGAGAAATCAGAACAGTGAAAAAGGAGAAGAAACTAATAATAGGAGCTGATATGAATGACAGGGTGGGAAAGAGAAGAGATGGGTATGAGGAGATGCACGGAGGTCATGACTTTGGAATTAGAAATGAAGATGGGGATTATTTATTAGAGATGGCTCATTTTTTTAATTGGCCTGTATGAACACATGGTTTCAGAACATAGATAAGTTCTTGATAACTTATGAAAGTGGAGGAGTACAGAGACAAATAGATTACATCCTTGTTAGAGAAGCTGACAAAAGCAATGTGACAAACTGGATAGTGATCTTGGGAGAAGCATGTGTTAAACCGCATAGGTTGGTAGTAATGGATTTTAAAATGAGAGGTAGGAAACCCAAGAAGAGAAAGTGAATATCTAGAATTAAGATTTGGGACATTAAAGGAGGAAAGGGGGAGCAATTTAGGAGGACTATGAGAGAGAGATGTCTGGAGAGGGGGAACATAGATTTGGACAGGGTAATTGGACAGGGTAATAGAGTAGAAAATATTTGGGCAGACATGAGAGAAATATGCGTGGGAGAAGCAGAGGAACTGGTGGGAAAAACCAGTGGATATGGAGTGTCGAGAGGAGAAAAGTGGTGGTGGAATGGAGAGGTGCAAGAATCAATCAAAAGAAGATCAAAAGCATTTAAGGACTGAAAAGTAAGACATCCACAGGGCACAGAAGAAAGGTAGAGAGAAGAGGAAAGAGATGCGAGAAGGATGGTATTGCATTGGGAAGGGCGGCAGAGCAGTTGAATGAAAGACTAGGAACATGAGAAGGAGGAAAAGATATCTATAAGATTTCATACTTGAGGAAAAGGCAGAAACAGGATGTGGGTAGACTGGGAGTCATCAGGGACAGTGATGGAAATATATTGTATAGGGAGGAAGACATTAAGAAGAGATGGCGAGAGTATTTTGAACAACTGTTAAATACTGAAAATGAGAGAGTGGGTGTAGGACCAATGAGGGAGATACTGGATACAGAAGTGAAGAAAGCATTAAGGAAAATGAAGAATGGTAATTCACCAGGTCCATTAGAGTTCCAAATTGAAATGCTCAAATTGCTAGGTGCAGAGGGGGAGAGATGGATGCTGGACTTATTAAAAGCTATATGTGAAAAGGAAGACATGCCAAGGGATTGGGAGGAGAGTCTAATATTATATATATACAAGCAGAAGGGAGATGTCATGGATTGTGATAACTACATGGGAATTAAACTAACAGAGCATGGATTGTAAGTTTTAGAGAAAGTACTGGATGAGAGATTAAGAGATTGTAACAATTGGGAAACAGCAGTATGGATTCATGAGTGGAAGAGGGACGGTGGAGGCCATCTTCATGATAAGACAGCTACAGGAAAAGAGGCAAGAGGGAAACCCAGAGCTTTACTGTGCATTCATAGACCTAGAGAAAGCATATGATAGAACCCCAAGAGAAGTGATGTTTTGGTATTTAAGGAAAAGGAAAGTCGAGATGATATATAAAAGAACATGCACAAAGTGATGGCACCAGTTGGGAAAACAAAAAACTTTGAAGTTAGTGTTGTATTATACCAGGGGTCAGCATTAAGTTAAGCCCATTTTTGTTGGTGCTTGTCATGGTTCAGTGAAGCGATCAGGAATGGAGAGCTGTGAGAATTGTTGTATACCGATGATCTGGTTATTACTGCTGAAAATGAGCAGGACCTACAGAGATGGGTTGGAGAGTGGCAGGAATCTGTAGAGAGGGGTGGCTTAAAGGTGAATGTAAATAAAACAGAGGTTTTGCTGAGCAGTAAGGAAGATAGAGACAGAATAGTAATACAAGAAAGAGGAGGCTCGGTTATAAAACAGGCAGAAAAGTTAAAATACTTAGGATCTACTTTAAGCCAAGAGGGAGGATGTGATGCTGAAGCTGACAGTAGGATAAAAGCTGCATAGGGGAAGTGGAGAGGGAGAGCTGGTGGTATGTGATAAGAAAAAGCTAAAAGCCAAGATATATAACACAGTGATCAGAGCAGTGTTAATGTATGAGGCAGAAACCTGGGCTCAAAGAAGATAAGAGGTAGTAAAGCTTGAGAGAAAAGAAATGAAAATGCTGAGGTGGATGATGAGAATATTGTTGCTTGAGATATTGGAAAAAGATAAAATAAGAAGAAGGATAGGCTTAGTAAAGATTACAGAGGTGATAAGAGAGTCACGACTGAGATGGTATGGGCATGTGTTCAGGCTGAATGACAAGGATGGAGTGGAGAGGGCTTTGGAGGAACCTGTTTGAGGAAGAAGTTCAAGAGGGAGGCAGAGAATTAGATGGTAATATAAAGTGAAGGAAGATATGGGAAGTAGAGCTTTGGTGGAAGATGATGCCTTTGATAGAAGGCAGTGGAGAAGGCACATCAGGCAACCGACCCCTCAACATAGGGATAACGGTGGGAAAGAAGAAGACTGATCCCGACCTTAAAATTATAATCTGCACACCAGCCGACTTCTTATCTCTTTAGACTTTGCTACCTCTGACTTCAGTGACGAAGTTTCATACCAATAGGCTGTCTTAGAGAGATATAAGTTAATACCAACTCTGGCGTAGTGATTCCAACATACAAATTGGCTGTCATGCTGGGGGTGGGTTGATGCTGATGTCATGTACAAATAAATAGCTGCACACCACAGGTATATGTACGGTAGAGTTAGTATCAGTTTTTACCTCTCTTGACAGTCGCTGAAGTCAGAGGTAGTTGCTGTTAGTAGTTCGAGTCTACCAGGTTACTATCACCAACAACCATAATTCCCTTCGGTGTTATTTCCAAGGTAGACCAAATTGAACATTTGTGATACAAGTGTGCATACATGCACGCACACACATACATGTGTATATACATTAGTCATATTTTTTCCATTAAATGTCTAATGGCCAAATATTAGTTACAAACAGCTAAATGATGATTATGGACAAATATAAAAGGCGTAAGGATGCACAGTAGAAGTGATAGATCACCTCTGTGCTATAATTCTTCATCGCTGAAAGTAAGTGAGAAAAGATAAGTACCCTCAATCCTTTGCGAAATAAAGAGATTAAAGCTCTCTCTCTCTCTCTCTCTCTCTCTCTCTCTCTCTCTCTCTCTCTCTCTCAGTAATGTCTGAGCAATGATTACAATTGCAGGGTTAAATCGTCTCTCATTAATCCTCGACATTAATATACAGAATCTGCTCATCAATTGTTTCATAGATACAAAAATACCTAAAATTCTCTCTCTCTCTCTCTCTCTCTCTCTCTCTCTCTCTCTCTCTCTCTCTCTCTCTTCCTTGTGGCTGCATCCAGGAATCCTGTTCATCTCTAAAGCCTCAGGGATTTAATATTTGGATTTTCCAAGCAAGAAACCAGCTCTGTCTTTAAAGTAGTGATAGCTCAAGGAAAATATAACTTCTATGTATATTCTAGATATGGAAGAGAGAGAGAGAGAGAGAGAGAGAGAGAGAGAGAGAGAGAGAGAGAGAGAGAGAGAGAGAGAATCTTCTTAGAGAAACAGGAATAGCTCTTTCATGAAACGATTATAACGACGTCTTATTTCATAGCTGTACAGACAACTCTTGATTCTGTCATTGATTTCTCAACGAATAAAGAATTTGTGAGCAGAGGAGTAACTACTAACTATGGCGAATGTAAATGCGATGCGAACATCAATCAGGGAAAGTCAGATATTTTTACTCACACGTAGATGTCTAAGTAGTCATTATTGCGTTGTTGTATTTACGTTTGTTAACGAAAAGCTATTTTTTTAGAGGGGGGGGGGGGGGGGTGTGAGGGGGGCGGCTAAATATGAAGGCATACCGCACAAGTCGTTCTCCCTTCTTCAGGAAATGGAATTATTTTCCTTAATGATATCACCAAGATTACTTAAGACTGAGACTGCATCTTGAAAACTGAAAGCATTGTCAAGAATAATTGCGTTACCTCAGCTTTAATGCTACGCCTTTCGTGATACAATGATGTTTGATAACCATTAGGAAAGATCCACAGATGGTGACTCAAGAATTAATAAAAAAAAAATTATGGAAGAACTAAAAACAATATCAAGAATAATTGCGTTGCCTCAGCTTTACCTGCTTGTCCTTGAATGAGACAATGTTGTTTGATAACCATTAGGAAAGGCCTAAAGAAGGCGGCTTAATCGTGGGAGAATGATTCTGGATTCATCCTGTTATAAACAAAACTTGAAAAATATCTGGCAGTACAAGATAGATTCAGGCATATGTATGGCTCTGTACCAAGGCTACCGGGAGAAGTCCATGTCTGTACAGACCTCTGGAAACCTTCAGAGTGAAAGGGTTGCAACGGATTCTTGGGTATTCGACAACACAAATACTTAGTAATTGTAAGTAAATGAGAATTTTGTAATATATGAAAGGGCTCAACTCTCTGATATACGTTTTGCTTAGTAAATGCATTAGGTGTATTGGAATAACGCACAAACACACACGTACATATTGAATCAGAAATCAGGTGGGTTGATACTGACTCTAATAACGAATACCTGAGCTCGACAGGGATGTACAGGTGGGAGTCGGCACCAACTTACACCTCTCCTGATGGTCCTGTGGCTTAAAGTGCGTCACTGCACTTTAAGTACATGACGTATTTCTTATAAAAAAAAAAAAAAAATTCCCCTTCGGTTAGCATACATAAAAATATATTAATTCCCACTCAGAGCGAATTAGACATTAAAGGACATTTGTAGTTTGATAGCTTATATATGAATCAATGTGATGTGAATGAATTCATTATAAAATATATATATTCATTCACATATATTTGGAGCCTGCCAGATGCCAGATAACTGGGAAACCTATGGAGGAGAAACAGAAAATAAATTCTTATGCTTATCGATTTTGACATGAGTGGATGTCATGTTAGGGGCAGAAAAAAAACACGATTCATGTACAACCTGTAATACATATTATATATTTCCGAGAGATATATTGTTTGATGCATCACCGCTCTTGAACAATTTTATCCTGGTCATTGGCCTCAGTCTACCTGAAATGTCCATTTCATAAGTTTTAAAAAACAGCATTTTCTTCTTCCGCGTCTTAAAACTAATTTGTTTCAATAAACAGCTGAAACTGTAATTATTATAATTTTTTTTTCTTTGGTGGGGGGCTCCAATTCGACTGGGCGGTATTCACAGTGTGGGGTTCCGGGTTGCATCCTGCCTCCTTAGGAGTCCATCACTTTTTCTTTCTATGAGTGCTGTTTCTAGGAGCACCCTCTTCCGCATGAGTCCTGGAGCTACTTCAGCCTCTAGTTTTTCCAGAATATTTTTCAGGGAACTTGGGATCATGCCTAGTGTTCCTATGATTATGGGTGCAATTTCCACTGGCATATCCCATAACTTTTTTATTTCTATTTTCAGGTCTTGATACTTATCCATTTTTTTCCCTTTCTTTCTCTTCAACTCTGGTGTCCCATGGTATTGCGACATCAATGAGTGATACTCTCTTCTTGATTTTGTCAACCAACGTCACGTCCGTCTATTTGTACGGATCACCCTATCTGTTCTGATACCATAGTCCCAAAGGATCTTTGCCTGATCTTTTTCGATCACTCCTTCAGGTTGATGCGTGTACTACTTATTACTGGAAGGTATCTGGTGTTGTTATTATTGTTATTATTATTATTATTATTATTATTATTATTATTATTATTATTATTATTATTATTATTATTATTATTATTATTATTATTATTATTATTATTATTATTATTATTATTATTATTATATTATTATTATTATTATTATTATTATGAACCAAACAAAAACTTCTTTCAGTTTTCTTCTGAAGATTGAAAAAGAAACCCACAAATTCAATTTGTAACTTGTTTACTTCTAAGTATTGTACATTTAGTTTTACTCCACACTCGAGTACTTTCAGGCCCTTCTGTGGCCCATTCTCAAGAGATGTTTCCAGGCTAACATCCCAACATCTCTTGAGAATGGGCCACAGAAGGGCCTGAAAGTACTCGAGTGTGGAGTTAAACTAATGTAAATACTTAGAAGTAAACAAGTTACAAATTGAATTTGTGGGTTTCTTTTTCAATTATTATTATTATTATTATTATATAATTATTATTATTATTATTATTATATAATTATTATTATTATTATTATTATTATTCTGTTAAAGAGAATGGCAGATTAAACGAGTTTATTTTATATTTTGTTTTTTCTATTTTTCTTATAATTCGCTTCTCTAGCTCAGCGATGTTTCTGAGTGACTGGGCAATATTCATAATGGGAATTTCTAAAAATGAAAAAAATACTGAAGGTGACCTTTTATTTTATTAAAACAGGATCTCAGGTCCAGGTCAAGCACGGGTCGTAATCGATGCCGGTATTATTCCGCGCGCGTAGTGCGAGCCGTATAGTAGTGTGCCTGGGGATGGATGTCAGGAATTCTGTTTGTAGTGGGAGTCCTCCTGGAATGTCCTCGTCGACAACGGAAGCACCAATCGTGCTGTTGATGAATCGATAATGAAGGATATGAACCCCGCTCTGACGTTCCAGAGCCCATTAAGATTTCCTACAAAGGGAACTTCCGCCGGGGGTACAAGGAGGGTGAGCAAGCCCTCAAAAACATCATAGAGGAAAACGTCAGCAATCCCACCTACTCAGACAAAAAGATCAAACTCGTAATATATTATAAAACGAAGAAGACTAGAAGCCTGGTAACGAGAAACAACCCTTCGGCATCTCTGCAGGATCCCTTGAAGAAGATGAGATGAGTGTGGTCTACCTATACACATGCCTGGTCCGAGTATGCCTCGGCAAATACGTCAGAATGACTATGCGTTTCTCCAAACGACTTTCCTGCCACGGCTAAGAGGGAGCCATATTTAACCATCCCAGGACTGTCCACAACAGATGAATAAAAAGAAATGATACTATCCCTAATATCGAGATAATAGATCAGACAACAGATCCCCGTCGTTCGCCTCCTGGAAGCCCTTGATATAGGAAAGGAGAAACCAAATTTAAACATCACTCGGGAAACGTTTCTCCTCCCTACCGCCGTCTGGAGAGCAGCGAACGACCCCCCGACAATGCCAGATAATCAGGAGCCTCCACAGAACGACAGGACTCCCGCTACAAACGGAATTCCTGACATCCATCCCCAGGCACACTACTATACGGCTCGCACGACAGAATCTCCTTGATCATCTATGCGAAATCCTCGACTCCACCCAAGACCAGCCCGACCAATGAGAACTCAGCTTCAGGTCTGAGCCGTTATGAATACCATCACGCAGACTCTCCTGCTACAGTCCTTCTACCGACCCGTCAAGAAGATGACGTACGAGGAGATCGAAACGTTACGTGATACCAGCTATACCAGCTATACCAGCATCACCACCAGTTATAAACCAAAGACGACCCCGCCCTGAAATCGAACTGCGCGTACAGAATAATACCGGCACCGATTACGATCCCTGCTTGACCTGGACCTGAGATCCTGTTTTAATAAAATAAAAGATCACCTTCAATATTTTTAAAATTTTAGAAATTCCCAATATGAATATTGGCCAGTTACTTGGAAACATCGCTGAGCCAGAGAAGCAAATTGTAAGAAAAATAGAAAAAAAAATATATATATATGAAATCAACTCGCTTAATTCTTCCATTCTCTTTAACAGAATTTGCCTTAAAGAGGATCTTTTACCAAAATTTATATTGTTATTGTTATTATTATTCAGGTGCCACTGACATGAAATCCAAGTCTCCAAGGAATATGGTGTTCATTAGGAAGAAGTAAGAGGAGGTAAGGGGAAATATAGAAAGAAGAGATCTCGAACATTAAAAAAATAAACAAAACAAACTAATACACTAATAAATATATAAAAAATATAATAAAAAGCAGAGATTAGTATTAAGGCAGTAATGCAATGCATCTTCGGTCGAACTTCTGAAGTCCCAATTGCACGACATCCTCAGGGAAGTTGCTCCATAGTCCAACGTTGTCGGTCATAAAGGACTTCTGGAACCGAGAAGTTCGACAGCGAAGCACATTTACTGCATATTGGTGCTGCTGTTCAGCGAATCTAGTTACTTTCAGCAGATAAAGGGGGTCATGGATTTGAGACAAAGACTTTCATTTTATGTTTCCATGAATGTCGACGTCTTTATGAATCAGACGATGAAACAAGTCACATAAAAATCATGATATGTAGTTAAGGAGTTTTGCATTTGTATTTCCTGAAGAGAATGTTTTAAATTAATATTTTATTAATTATGTCAGTAACTGAAACCTTACTTTAAAGTTAACGTTCATGATAATGAGACGACATAGTATATTCTTTTGTTAATGGGAAATATTTAAAGACAAACATATAAACGAGAAATTTATCTTGCATAAAAGTGGTTTCTTTTATACTCACGATTACTAATTGACAAATAATATACCCTGGGAACAGCTTACACCAAAAGTAACTATGAATGAAAAGTGCCTTTAGGATCAAAGTCACGGTCTATCGTTGTATCTCAACCAGACCAAGGTTCTCATTCTGGTCGGCGCAAAAGTACATGACGCTAGGTATAACGAATGAGCAACTGAACGATACTTGCGACTTAATACTTACAAAGCTATCATTTTCACAATGAGATGATTTAGGAAAAATACCCTTAAGCTGATTTACATCCGGTTATTTCCTAAAGCCAAGTTTCTAACAATGGCGGAATCCGATTTAATTTTAGGAGGAACAAAATTGTCTCCCATTCCTACAGCTTTTAGTGAAAACTGCGCTGCATCTTTTCCACAGAGGGACATAATATCATCCCTCACACCTCGGCAAATAAGCTTATCACGTTCACTCCCGAATTATGCTTTCCATCAACTGTGGCAATGTTGAAATCCAATAATGCTCACACGCCGCTGTGGTGGAAGATAACTAGTTGAAGCTATGACATCCATCCCCTCAACAAAGGCCCGAATCATTTGCCACGGACATCTGGCGAATATTCCCGCAGACTTTTGGGTGTTAACATAGCTGAGTTTCAGCTGTTGTTTGCAATATTCATACGATTTAACACGGAGCAAATTCATTCTAGGTTAAGATGTAATACCTGAAAGTGATTCTCGGTGACATCAGGTGAGTGAAATATTCCAAATAAGAAAGCTTCATATTACACGTATAATATTTTTCGAAAAATTTCTCATGTTCGCCATTGATTCGCTCGGCTGTTAATCCCAGGTGATGCTAACATTAAAAGCTGGAGATATTCGTATCTGATATTTCATTTAATGCTTAGGCACTTCTTATTTTCCGGCCTAAAGATTACATCGTTTAGAGGTAACACATTATGTACAAGAAACCAACGTAAAAATGGGGAAAATAGGAATAAATAAGATACATTACTTTCTGTCTTTAGTAAAGGCATTAATTAATACTCGGTTTGTGCTCTTTCAATGCCTATTACACTAGTTTTTCAAATAAGTAAAGTTAACCTACAGAAAGTACTATTTGAAATGATAAGAGGCGTAAACTGATATCTCTGGCCATGACTATTTGCTATAGTTTCAGTTTCCGGTATCGTCAAAACAAAGGCAGAATTTCAACAGCTGGCAAATGTAAATAAAAACAGGTGGCATACTTTGAAAACATCTTTTTGTTCAAAATAAAAATACACGTAAATTCAAGTTGGAGAGAAAGAGCTGAGAATATAGTTGAAAAAAGATGAAGAAAGCAAATTAGTACTTTTGATCAGACTGATTTGCCATTGCTATATAAGGAGTAAATTGAATAAGGAGTTGTGGGAGGTTCGAAATTGGAAGGGGAGATTTGGGAGTTTGTGAAATTCAGTGACTCAGCCATAAGGAAAGTGGGGAGGAATGGTGGTCATAAGAGAACAAGTAAAGAATAAAATTCAATGCAATAAGTGGTGGATGTGAAAATAAAGGAATTGGTGAAAGAAGATGGAACATTATTTGGAATGCAGTTCCCCAACAGATAAGAATATCGCGTAATAATAATAATAATAATAATAATAATAATAATAATAATAATAATAATAATAATAATAATAATAATAATAATAATAATAAAAAGAAGAAGAAGAAGAAGAATGTTATTTTTATTCAGAAACGCAATTTACTTTATTCATCTGAAATCAAACGTGAAAATGTGTACCCATCTTTGAAACTAGGTAATCTGACCCATAAGTAAGCTCCATATAAGCTGCATATGTTATCTGAGAGAACAATGCTAAAAGCACTGAAACCATCAACCAAGCAAAACTCAAAGGATAAAAATGAAATGTAAATGGAACATCCATTAAGCCCTGTGGCGCTCGCACGAGAGAATCCCCTAGACCTTCGAGGTGAGATCCTTGACTTCGCAAAAGGCCGGCCCGACCAATGAGAATGCAACTCTAGGTCCGACTCGTCCGAAGATGACCTGCGAGAAGGTCGAAACGTCAAGTGATACCAGCTATACCAGCTATACCAGCACCAATACCAGCCCTTAAAACCAAAGACGACCCCGGCCCGAATAATACCTACGGAATAATACCGGCACTGACGACGACCCCTGCTTGACCTGGACCTATCCTCTTCTAATAAAAGATTACCTTCAGCATTTAAAAGGTTTTGAAAATTCCCAATATGAATATTGGCCAGTTACTCAGAAACATCGCTGAGCCTGAGAAGCGAATTGTAAGGAAAATAGAAAAAAAAATATATAAAATCAACTCGCTTAATTCTGCCATACTTTCTAACAGCATTTGCCTAAAAGAGGGTCTTCTATCAAAATATTATTTTTATTATTATTACTATTATTATTATTATTCTTTTTTTTTTGCTCTATCACAGTCCTCCAATTCGACTGGGTGGTATTTATAGTGTGGGGTTCCGGGTTGCATCCTGCCTCCTTAGGAGTCCATCACTTTTCTTACTATGTGTGCCGTTTCTAGGATCACACTCTTCTGCATGAGTCCTGGAGCTACTTCAGCCTCTAGTTTTTCTAGATTCCTTTTCAGGGATCTTGGGATCGTGCCTAGTGCTCCTATGATTATGGGTACGATTTCCACTGGCATATCCCATATCCTTTTTCTATTTCTATTTTCAGATCTTGATACTTATCCATTTTTTCCCTCTCTTTCTCTTCAACTCTGGTGTCCCATGGTATTGCGACATCAGTGAGTGATACTTTCTTCTTGACTTTGTCAATCAACGTCACGTCTGGTCTGTTTGCACGTATCACCCTATCTGTTCTGATACCATAGTCCCAGAGGATCTTTGCCTGATCGTTTTCTATCACTCCCTCAGGTTGGTGCTCGTACCACTTATTACTGCAAGGTAGCTGATGTTTCTTGCACAGGCTCCAGTGGAGGGCTTTTGCCACTGAATCATGCCTCTTTTTGTACTGGTTCTGTGCAAGAGCCGGGCATTCGCTTGCTATGTGGTTTATGGTTTCATTTTTCGTATTGCACTTCCTACATATGGGAGAGATGTTATTTCCGTCTATCGTTCTTTGAATATATCTGGTTCTTAGGGGCTGATCTTGTGCCGCTGTTATCATTCCTTCAGTTTCCTTCTTTAGCTCTCCCCTCTGTAGCCATTGCCATGTGTCATCGCTGGCTAGTTCTTTAGTCTGTCTCATGTATTGTCCGTGCAGTGGTTTGTTGTGCCAGTCCTCTGTTCTGTCTGTCATTCTCCTGTCTCTGTATATTTGTGGGTCTTCGTCTACTTTTATTAGTCCTTCTTCCCATGCACTCTTTAGCCACTCGTCTTCACTGGTTTTCAGATAATGCCCCAGTGCTCTGTTTTCGATGTTGACGCAGTCCTCTATATTTAGTAGTCCTCTCCCTCCTTCCTTTCGTGTTATGTATAGTCTGTCCGTATTTGCTCTTGGGTGTAGTGCTTTGTGTATTGTCATAAGTTTCCTGGTTTTCTGATCTATGCTGCAGAGTTCTGCCTTCGTCCATTCCACTATTCCTGCGCTGTATCTGATTACTGGCATTGTCCATGTGTTTATGGCTTTTATCATATTTCGGCGTTGTGAGTTTTGACTTGAGTATCGCCTTGAGTCTCTGCATATATTCTTTCCTGATCGTGTCCTTCATCTCTTGGTGTTTTATATCCCCTCCTTCCATTATTCCCAGGTATTTGTATCCTGTCTCATCTATGTGTTTGATGTTGCTCCCATCTGGTAGCTATATCCCTTCAGTTCTCGTTACTTTGCCTTTTTGTATGTTGACTAAGGCGCATTTTTCTATTCCCAAACTCCATCCTGATGTATTATATTATTATTATTATTATTATTATTATTATTATTATTATTATTATTATTATTATTATTATTATTATTATTATTATTATTATTATTATTATTATTATTATTCAGGTGAAGAACTTTAATCATATAGGGCAAGCCCAAATGGGCCATTGGCTTCAAATTCATGGTTCCAGAGAATTCAGTAACAGAAAGAAGAGATGTGTTGTGAGAAAAATCAAATAGATAAACAAATCAATAAATAAACAGAGAAAAGGTTGAGTAAATTATTGAAATGAAAGGGAAATTGGTTTAGGGTAGAAATGCATTGCATCGTTGCTTAAACTTTTGAAGTTCCATTTGCCGCAGCATCTTCAGCATAAAGGAACAAAGGACCTCTGGAGTTGAGAAGCATTTTATAGACGCTTCTTGAAATAAGATATTTCCTTTTCTATCAAGCTAAAACAAATACAATTTAAAATGAGAAAAGTAGCAGAGAACTTTTAAGTAAGGAATCTGTTTGCATTTTTCAGCATTTCACAACAATTCCTCGCATTCTGGCAATGACACTGAAAGCTATAGGTACTTTTCATTTTCACAACAATTCTTCACATCTGGCAGTAACACTGAAAACTATACTCTGCCTGATATTGCTTCTTAATTTCACACGCACATCTGGTACATTTAAATGTTTTTGTTTATGAAATACTGTTTCCTTGAGTGTATTTATGAATGATTAATAGTAGACAATAAAGAACATAAGATATAAAATGAATTTTCATTCATAGCGTTGCATTATTTAACTTCAAAAGAAAAACCTACATTCCATGTTTATTCGCTGTACTTCTTTTCATCGAATTAAAACGGCAGATTATAAATCTGCATTTCATTTTCATCCAGAATCCACTATAATCAAACGCGAACAGCAAAATGTATTTCCTGCAATGCTCGTGGACGCATTTTCAATTTCATATGCAGTCTCTCGGGTCGAAGCCATACAGGCGTTATTCGTTCTGCCCCAAAAATTCAACGAAAAACAAAGAAAAGGCAGAAATCTTGAAACACCTTAATGGGGAATAGAGAGTTACTGCAGCTACCGTGCTTCTTGCCTTGTAAGTTTCATCCATTCCTTCTCCTCCTATGCGGCTGTCCAGGGACCAGTAATTCTCACCTGTCATTTAAGAGAGAGATTCTCGGGGTTAATCCTGTGAAAACTTCTAAATGTGATTTCATTAACTTAACATATTTATAATAATAATTAATAATAATAATAATAATAATAATAATAAGAATAATAAATAATAATAAAATAATAATAATAATAATAAGAAAAGTGATAGACTCCTAAGGAGGTAGGATGCAACCCGGAACCCCACACTATAAATCTAAGTCTCTTCGCTTTTGCGAAAGACTTTTTTTTGTTTCTCCTTACGACTGTCATTCGTAAGTATTTCTGGTTCCTTCCATCTCCTTGTGATATCTTAGTAGAGTGGTTCTTCTTAACTAAAGGAGAGGATTCAAACAGATAAGTTGAACAGATATAACAACTTTATTCTGTAACTCCATACTAAGAGATGCAGATCGGTCGGGAGACCGATATGTTTGAATGCTGGCACGGAACTGCCATTCTAAAGCATCACGTCGATAGCGGAACATTAGCTCTCTCAGCGATTCATATAAAAACATACGTAGTCCGCCGGCTCGGAAGTTACAAGTTTCCGGCGTAGGTTAACAGGTCAACCGCTTCCCATGGAAGTTGTTGTGCAAAGTTATCATTAATATAAAATGCTGACAATGTACAGAGCTAAACCAGGCTACTGCAGACAGCGCATAGCGTAATCTAGATCTGCATTGGTCACGTAGGACCCTCCTAATGCCATGACCTCAGGTCATGGGTTTTTATTTACAGATACTGTAATATGAAATAATGTATTTATTACATTAGGCTCGGACTGCTACCTATTCAAGCCTTGAATAACATAAGTTACTTTAAACATTGTTTCTTAGGAGCGTGCTCGTAACATATGTCTAGGTATAAACATAATAAGTGATTAAATGTATAAAAAGGTTCTGTTACATACCCTTTTTGACATATTCATAAACAAAGATAAATGCATGGAAAATCTAGATCCATGTTTGGTAATAATAATGATTAGGTACCCAAAAATAATAAAAAGGTAAAAATCAAAAGATTAACATGTATACATGATTAATATGATAATAGGTAACCTGATTAAGAATAGTGGTTACTACAGAGATTATAGCATGATCATGGATAATTGTTAAAGAGTACTTGTCACTCTTTGTAATAGATAAATATAATTGTACAATGGTATAATAGTATAACTGTGTAATTGTGCACAAATGCAATATATAGGGCTGGATATTTTATTAGGTGCCCGAAAAATACCTTTAGGAGTATATTAATGTATAATATTGGGCTATAATATTTTATTAGGTGCCCGGGAGATACTTTAACTGTTTCAACATGCAAAGGCGGTTGAGTCTTCCTTGTCCCTAACATTTTTTGCCAGCATACGGGCCGCTTTTCACACACACAATTCCAGACAATTTCCCTAGGCACAAAATGAAGTGGCCAGTTTCAGGCGGCCCTAAACTCAAACGACTTGAGTTTAACGGGTACGTCATCTAGACGGGACAATACGTTTCCTTGGAGATCCTTCTGTTTACGCCTCAGCCTACGCCAAGCAAAGATGTTGACGGCGATAACCAATATGGCCGTCACGCCTGAACACGGCCAGCAGAATGTAGTAACGAAGAATTTTCTCCACCTGCATAAGTCGGTGACGCGCGGTTCATCTCAGCCAGTTGCGTCAAACGATGAGCACCCGCGCGTTGTATGGGAGAGGTAGTGATGGGATGATTGTAGACGCCCAAGTATAGTTCGCAAAATACGCCTTCTCACGTATTATCTTGTTGACCCCTCTGACGGTGTAGTTTGTAGATGTCCCCGTACAACCATCAGCTGCTACAAAGATAGGGGAATGGGCGGTGGTCCCATCCGGACATACTACGTTGAATCCGGCTTTATCGTAACGGATCCAGGAACCATTATTCATCCTGTAATTGAATTTATTACTGTAAAAGGGATAAAGTTTCCCCAGACAACCTTCGCTTGTATGAGAGAGAGCCGTTTAGCACTATGCCTAACTCACATGAATCCGTTGATATAGGATAGAATTCAAAAGAGGTCAGCTGTACAAATTTTATTATTCAGGGCTTCTGAACAGTGAGTGAGTTTATCTAAGTCTTTAATGACTGTACATGATTTCCTATCAGAAGAAATCAGTACATGCCCCGTCAAATTGGATATTACTGGACTTGAGTTATTCGTCATGAAAGCAGGAAACGGTGCTATTTTGTATGATTGCCAAGCATCGGAAGAATCAAAAGGTATTGTGATCATAATTCTATAATTTTCAACGCTGACTGATATTAGGCTATAATAGAACTCTACTTTATGGGCGTCTAATAAAGGAATATAACCTAGTTTCTCCCGTCTGTTTTCCAAAGTTAACGTCAGATCTTTAATAGGCATGAGGTGAGGAGATAACACACCCTTTGTTGCTAACGTAATAGCTTCTACATAATCTTTTGATTTCTCAATAAATGTGATATTTTCACACGGATATGATCTATTTTCGAACTATAGTAAGCTAATGTAGCCAGCAAATGTTGAACTTCCATGACCTGATCGATATTATTTGAATGTTCGTTTACGATACTCATTATTTGATTGATTGAAGATAACTGACTGCGAAGTTCGGACAAAGCTAATTCGGTTTTGTGTTGCAAAAACTCAATTCTTTTATTTTGATTATTTATCTTAAGGCGATTTGAAATTCCTAAGCCTAGATTCGCAACAGATCCTAAGATGTTTAGTCCAGCCAGAATTAGCGGGTTGCGGCGTTCGAGAGTATTGTGCCGCACAGACCACATCAGCAGGTCACGAGCAAGTTCCTCTGCCTCGGCGGTTTTATTTTGTATGTCATAAGACAACATTTCCGCGACGCTTAGGGTTCGAGTTAGCGAAATCTCTGAGTTAGCATGAAAATTACGTTCGTGCATTTCCTTAAGCGAAATAGCAAACCTCATCAGGTCATTCTTTAAGTTAAGGACGTCATCTTCAGGCAAAAATATTGCGTGCATATCCACTTCTATGACTATATTACTTGACACGATGTATACATCGTCTGTTCTCTCTATAATCGAGCCATGATTAAATTCTATTTCTTTCGTCTTAGCGCTCTTTCCATACAACAAAGATGTCTGAATACACAATATCACTCCTAACAATAACAGATTCATTTTTGAAACCTGCAATGAGTAAAACATATGTAATAACTCGCGTAAAAGAATAGGTTTACATACAAATATGATTAATAGATATATATAAATTATTATACAAGTTTCATAAATACAACCATTTTTTCCTCACTCCATCTACCTTTCTTAGATTCTGATATGTGCCAATGGAACTATTCTCACATCAGTGGGTTTGGATACATTTTGAACCCTAAATCTATTGGCCGTTAAATTTTCTAAAATGTTAAACGGGCCTTCAAACTTAGGTGTCAGTTTATAATTTAAACCTTTATGTACGTATACTTGTATGTATACCTGATCGCCCACGGCATATGTTCTAGTTGGCTTAGCTATTTTATCATGATTTTTTTTCATTATCATTTGTGCTTCTTCTAGATTCTTACGAAGTATATTATATCGACTTATGCTTGCATCCATAACATCCTTTAGAGGATTTGATAAATTAGTTGTAGGCGTTAGGATGTGGAAAGGTGTTCTAGCCGGGATACCGTACAGTGCCTCGTGCGGTGTCATTTTAATAGACACATGATACGAGTGATTAAGTGTGCTTAGAACCGTAGGTATGGCAATGTCCCAGTTGGGGTCTGCCCCCTCTAAGGTGACCCTTAAAATGTTTAAAACCTTACGATTTGCCCTTTCCACTAGCCCATTATACTCTGTGTGATAGATCATGGTATTGATTTTCTTTATACAAAGGAATTCGCACAAGGAGTTAAGGAAATGATTATTGAACTCCCCGCCCGAGTCTGATATAATGATGTGTGGAATTCCATGTTTACAAATGTAGCACTCGTAAAACTTCCTAGCGCACTCGACCGCGGTTTTTTGTTTTAAGCGCTATAAGTTCGGTATATCGAGTCAAAGCATCTATGATTACTAGGAGGTGCTTATTTCCTCTGTCTGACTCGTAAAATCCTGTTAATAAATCTAAATGTACTCTTTCAAAGGGTTGATTTGGCACGGGGTAAGCCCCTAGGCTGACAGGTGTCTTCGTGTGCCCTTTGTATTCTTGACAAGTGCGACAATTTGCTATGTGCTTTTTGATATCTGTAAGCATCGTATGCCAATAAAATAAGGATTTGGCTTTCTGTGACATTAAGGAATAACCCGGGTGTCCATGCAGTGGATATTCATGCAACCATTTTAAGACAGTGGGTATGAGTGAGATAGGTACCACCACCTGGTTGTTATTCAACTGTGGTGTGTTGCGGGTTTTCCTCGTCACGGATCTACACAGGATATTATCCTTGATGATATAATTCTGCTGCTTATACTTTATGTATTCCTTTTCCTTCGGACTTTCCGTTTAAAACGCAATGATGATTTTTTCTATTTGCGGATCTTTTTCTTTGTTCTGTCTGTAATAGTTCAGCACTCCAGCCCAGATCTTCACCTGTTCAGATATAGTTTTTAACAATGGGTGTGGAGGTTGAGATATCTATTAATTCAGCTAATGGCTCGGTACAAGATGAAGAGGGGTTGCGTGATAATGCGTCAGCAATTATATTTGCTTTCCCAGGTAAATACCCGATCCTCGCGCCAAAGTCCTGGATGATCATGTGTCACCGAGTTCGCTTAGGGCTGTGACTAAAGCCTTTAAAAGTCGGTTAGGGGGCTTATGATCAGTGAGAACCTTGACGGGATAACCGTATATTATGAATTTAAAATGCACGAGTGAATTAAACTAAATAGCGATATCTTCCTTGTCTATTATGCAATTTACTTCGGAAGTCCAGTTTAGTGAATAAAAGCTATAGGGAAAAACTGTTTATCATATTGTTGAAGCAATACCCCACCTACCCCTAGGTCTGAGGCGTCTGTTGCTATGAAAAATTCCTTACCGAAGTCAGGAAATTTCAAGATAGGAGAACTACACAGTTCATCATTCAATTTATCGAACGCCTGTTGATGAATTTCAGACCATATGAAATCTACGCCCTTTTTTATAAGATCGGTTAGGGGAGCGGCTATGATTGAGTAGTTGTGTATAAAGCGGCGATAATAGCCACTACATCCTAAAAATTGCTGTATTCCCTTGACGTTAGTAGGTATCGGAAAGTTACGGATAGCCGACACCTTATCATGGACGACTTTAAGACCTTCACTAGAAACCGTGAAACCTAAATAGACTAATTCTGTTTTAAAAAATTCACACTTACTTATCTTTACCCTTAAATTATGCTTTGCCTTAGTCTTTGTAGCACTAACTCTAATTTACGTAAATGTTCTTCTAATGTGTTGGAAAAGATTACTAGTCGTCCATGTAGGCATGTAGGATATCTCCTAACAAGTCTCCAAACACAATGTTTATCATACAAGTAAAAGTTATGGGAGCACAACGTAAACCAAAAGGCATACGCAAAAATTCATAATGTCCCCTGGCTGTGCTAAAGGCAGTGTATGGGATACTCTCTTGTTCCAACGGAATCTGATGAAATCCCATTAGTAGGTCTAAGCTGGTGAAATATTTGTTCTGACCTAGTAGAGATAGGATATCATCAGTACATGGTACTGGGAATCTGTCAGGGATTGTTTCTTCATTTATACGACAAAAATCGACGCATATCCGCCAAGTTCGATCTTTTTTCGGTACTACTATTAACGGAAAAAAAATTATAAGGGCTGTTTGATTTCCTAATGACTCCTTCCTTTAGCATTTTACCTACTTCCTCTGTTATCTCATTCTGAAATTTCATAGGAAGTTGGTACGAAGGTACATAGATTACTTTCTGTTTGTCCTTGAGCCTTATTTGATGCTCGATGACATCCGTTTTTCCTAAGGTTCCATCCGCCTAGTGGAAAAAACATCATGATATTTAGTTAAAAGATTCAAAAATTTCTGCTGAATTTCTTCTTCTTGAATGTCCTTATTGATTTTGTTCTTTATAGATTGCAAAAGGGATTCATCCGCAACTGATTGAGCGTGATTTATCTCAGCTACGGTAAGAATGCGATGTTTATAAACTTCTGCATCCAAGATATGTTGATTTTTGTGGATTACTAAAGTGGTATTCAAATGATTACAGACTTCGATGTGACATTGTTGTTGTGAGCCGACTGTATAAATGGCTTGTGTGACGGATAATCCGTGTGTTTTCAGAGTTTCGGAAAGGATTAACGTTTCAGATCCTGGCAAGGTTCTCTTTACACGCACTAATATGTTCGAAGTTACGTTAGGCTCGAGAGTTTGCGTGCAAGCTGAATATTACTGGCGAGCGAGAGTTCTGTTGGTTGCATGTATTATTTCTTGGTTCATGAGACAGGTGATTGGTTCTTTAATGTAAGTGACAACTCTGTCTGTCTCTTTATTATCTAAAACAGATTTTAGGGTATTAGAAGACTTATAGAATTTCCCTTTGATATACACGCTGTGTTTTGCAGGTGCTAAGATAATATTTTGAGTGCCCATAGACGGGTATCCGATAATTACTGCGGGATACATATTAATGTTTTGTACAACGATAAAGGTATCGGCAAACGTGCGCTTACCGACCTTGTACTGTACATGAGTTACTCCTACCACATTTAATTCATTATTCCCTATGCCTGAGAGTCTTATTCCGGACTTCTCTATAGGGAAATTTGAATAGAGTAAATGATGAGTCCTTAAATCCATGATATTACGTGGACTACCAGAATCAAAGAACAAAGTGAATGACTTATGGTCCAAATTTACTGCATGTAAGGTTGGTCGCAACTCGTTTTGACTAATAATTGCATGAATTTGTTGCAAATCTACGGGAACCTGCACAGATTTTTTGGATTCGGCCGTGTGTTTCATAGGAAAAAAATCAATTGCCTCACAATGATCTGATAAATGATTAAACTGATTATTTGATACAAAAGATGTTGATATTGATGACCCAACATCGCCCTCTCCCCCCTTGGAGTGAACTACGTGGTATTTGTTTTGTTTATCACACCTTGAAAATTCGCTTGCCCTTGCAAGTTCTGGCTAAACGGCCCAGGAACAGAGGTACCTGAAGCACGATTTGTTTGTTTCTGCTGTTGTGTAGCATTTACGTTCGCTTGTTTCTTTTTATAGTACTGAGGACCCTTCTTTTTATTTGCACTGGCAACTGGTTGAGTGTTTGTAGCATTCTGCTGTTGATTCCTCGAGTAGCAACGATTATATGAATGAGTGGAACTATTATGTATTGAACAAAAACGCGTCCGACAGTCTGAAATCATGTGACCTGGTCGTTTACAGTTATAACAAACCATCCCTGCAACTTGATTATTATTATGTACCACGATTACTTGTTGTGGCTTGTTCTCATTTTTTGCAAAAACTGAATGAGCGAAGGATCTAGGTCGGTACATTTAGACATGTGTTTTTTGATTTGTTTATACACATCTAATTCCATACTGTTGGGCTGCAATTTTTTGTCAAAACACCGCACTAACGCTTCAGGCAACATTGCAGTGATACTCGTAAGGTAAATCAAACGGATAAAATCTTTCACGTTGATTTTGGCACTCGTAACCCACCCGGAGTTACTTAAACTAACTTGATATTCATTTAGCCGGTCGGCAATTAGCGCCGCCCGCTCGACAACATTAAGCTGAGTCATGGAGGCTTGGTTAAGGATATTTCTCAATGCCAATACTACATCTAAAGCCTCTTCACCCCCATACACAGCACGTAATCTGATTTTGAACTCGTCCCATGTAAGCGCCTCTTGGAAAGAAACCCCCCTTAGATAAGCACTTGCGTCTCCTTTAGCAAAGTCTATGAAGCTTTTGGCCTCCTGTAATTGTACTGCTGGGTCTGTGATGCTTTTTGCATTTAAATGAGCGTCTACAGATGAGATCCATGCCTCAACATTTTGAGGCAGGAACCCATTGACCCGACCTTGAAAAGATACAATTGCTGACCTTGCGCTCACGAGAGTCACCACATTGGGGTTGCCAGCCGGAGTAGTTGCCATTTCCACTTTTACTTTTTTCTTATCACTTCTATTCCTTGCGATCCTATCAAAATATCTATAAGAGTACACTCGACCACTACGTAAACGCATATGCAATGTACTGTATAAATGTGTTATAATAATAGGAAAATCCCCCAAAAGATACAAAAATACAGATAATTTGATAAAATATTATACGGTGAATTCCTGCAAGAAACGATTAGCAACAAAGAGAAGAGAAAAAAAATAATCTGTGGGCGAGAACTCGTAGTTGAAGATTGATTCTGTAATGAAGGAAGATTAAGATGGCGAACAACTCACCCCCAGAATACTGGACAATCGACTCCTGATGAACAACACTTCACTGAGGAAAGAACCTGAATAGATAAAATGGTACTTAGCTCCAGATTATATGGTGAAGGATTGTTGACATGGGATGACGTCTCAGTTCCTGTCGTCTCGCGTCGGAAGTCGTGATGACGTCACGGTCTTCTCCCAGGTGCACGATGCATGAAGAAGTCCAAGATTGATGACGTCACAGCCTCCGTCCATGCATTACTTCCTCTTGCTCTATTCTTTGCGTCCTTGCTCGTGATCGCGCGATGTTTCCTTTGTTTGTTTTCTTCTTTCTGTTGATGTTCGATGCTGCTCTCGTCCGGTGTTTATTCTCGAAGATAAGTGACAACAGTCACTCAAACGTCGGTGTTGATGCTTGTATTCTTCTCGATGAAGGACATATCTTCGTCTTCATAAAATGTTGCGTTGATTGAAGATCCCGTTTCCTCTGTTTAGTTTTGATGTCGAAGGTCGAAGTTGGTTCTTGTAGGTCTTCGGTCGGCTGATATGGGTCTTGTTAACCCTCTTACGCCGATTGGACATATTAAACGTCGAGTCAAAATGTCTCCCGTATGCCGATTGGACGTATCATACGTCGGCTCAAAAAAGTTTTTTTAAAAATTCGCGGAAAAATACTTATAGGCTTACCAGCCGAAAACTTTTGTATCACGCGCCTTGGGGGATGCTGGGAGTTTACGGATCAAGGCGTTGTTTTGTTTACAATCGCTACGCAGGCGCGCAAGCGCGAATTTCTTTCTTATCGCACTAAAAAGTATCAGTGACACATCTCGGAAATTATTTCGTCACTTTGACATAATTATTGCACCATTTTAAATTATCCTTTACATGAAGTATTATATATGAAAATGTGCGCAATTTCATGCTCAATACAACTAAAAAATACTCATGATTGTAGCTTTTATCAGTTTTGAAATATTTTCATATAAATAACGATAAGTGCAAAAATTTGAACCTTCGGTCAACTTTGACTCTACAGAAATGGTCGAGAAACGCAATTGTAAGCTAAAACTCTTACATTATAGTAATATTCAATCATTTGCCTTCATTTTGCAACAAATTGGCCGTCTCTAGCACAATATTTCGATTTATGGTGAATTTATGAAAAAACTTTTTCCTTACGTGCGTGCGATAACTCTTTTCGTGCGATTGTCCTAATGTTTGCACCCTTTCAAATTTGCCGTTACATAAAGTTTTATATATGGAAATGTGCGCAATTTCCTGCACAATACAACAAAAAACAACCCATGGTTGTAGTTTTATCAGTTTTGAAATATTTCATATAAATAACGTTAAGTGCAAAAATTTCAACTTTCGGTCAACTTTGACTCTACCGAAATGGTCGAAAAAACGCAATTGTAAGCTAAAATCTTATATTCTAGAATATTCAATCATTTACCTTCATTTTGCAACGACTTGGAAGTCTCTAGCACAATATTTCGATTTATGGTGAATTTATGAAAAAAAAAAAACATTACGTTCGCGCGGTAACTTCCGAAAAAATCAGAATTTTTTTGTGCGATTGTCGAAATGTTTGCACCATTTAAAATTAGCTGTTACATAAAGTTTTATATATGAAAATGTGCGTAATTTCATGTAGAATACAACTAAACTGATTGAAGGTTGTAGCTTTTCTCTTTTTTCGAAATATTTGCATATAAATCACGATAAATAGAAAAAAAACCACGTTCGGTCAAATTTGACTCTACTGAAATAGTTGAAAAACGCAATTGTAAGCTAAAACTCTTACGGCCGAGTAATATTCTGTCATTTTCTTCATTTTGAAACAAATTTGAAGTCTCTAAAACAATATTGTGATTTATGGTGAATTTTTGAAAAATATATTTACCTTCACTCCGCGCACCGATTCGCGGCCGCAAGTCTCCGAAATACGTACATGGCATTATCCTAATATTGCTCCTTTTCATATTAGCCTTTTTATAGAGTTTCATATATCAAAATGTGCGCAAATTCATGAAGAATACAATAAAAAATAATTGAAGGTAGTAGCTTTTTTCCATCTTCGAAATATGTCCATATAAAAAAATATATATATTAAAATTTCGACATTCGGTCAAATTAACTCGTCCGAAATGGTCGAAATCTGCAATTCTAATCTAAAAACTCTTACAGTATCGTAATATTCAATCATTTGTCTTAATTTTGAAAGAAATTGGAAGTCTCTAGAACATTATTTAGAATTACGGTGAATTTTTGAAAATACATTTTTTTTACGTCCGCTCGTTACGAATTCGTACATCATTTTGTGATAATATTTTTCCGGTGTTGCTTTTATTGTTTTACAATGTATTATATATCAAATGATCGCAATTTAGTGTACAATACAACGCAAAAAAAAGTAAACTGGTTAGCTTTGACCGTTTTCTGCACAGCGTGATTTGAATACAATTATGTATGAATTTTTTTTTTCGCTACCATATATCGCATTATTTACATATGATAATGCATTCTAAACTTCAGGCAATGACAAAAAAAGGAGCCAAAAATGAACTCTTAATCTTCAAAAGTACGCGCGCTGTAATTTTTTGAAAAAAATATTTTTCCACTTCCGCGCTCACTCCAAACCAGGCCCGGCATACGGGAGAGAGTTTTTATTTTTAGGGCTCCGGCGTAAGAGGGTTGAATTTTATTCTTCGTCTTAGCTGCCACCAGTCTAAGTCTCTTCGCTTTTGCAAAAGACTTTTTTTTCTTTCTCCTTACGACTGTCATTCGTAAGTATTTCTGGTTCCTTCCATCTCCTTGTGATATCTTAGTAGAGTGGTTCTTCTTAACTAAAGGAGAGGATTCAAACAGATAAGTTGAACAGATATAACAACTTTATTCTGTAACTCCATACTAAGAGATGCAGATCGGTCGGGAGACCGATATGTTTGAATGCTGGCACGGAACTGCCATTCTAAAGCATCACGTCGATAGCGGAACATTAGCTCTCAGCGATTCATATAAAAAACATACGTAGTCCGCCGGCTCGGAAGTTACAAGTTTCCGGCGTAGGTTAACAGGTCAACCGCTTCCCATGGAAGTTGTTATGCAAAGTTATCATTAAAATAAATGCTGACAATGTACAGAGCTAAACCAGGCTACTGCAGAACAGCGCATAGCGTAATCTAGATCTGCATTGGTCAAGTAGGACCCTCCTAATGCCATGACCTCAGGTCATGGGTTTTTATTTACAGATACTGTAATATGAAATAATGTATTTATTACATAAATACCACCCAGTCGAATTGGAGGACTGTGATAGAGCAAAAAAAAAAAAAAAAAAAAAATATATATATATATATATATATATATTATATATATATATATATATATATATATATATATATATATATATATATAATATATATATATATATATATATATATATATATATATATATATATATATATATATATATATATATAATATAATAATAATAATAATAATAATAATAATAATAATAAATAATAATAATAATAATAATAATAATAATAATAATAATAATAATATTTATTTTTATTAGCAAAAGTTACTGTCAATTACAAGTTGACAAACAGTAAGCTTCGTCACATATCAACTACCTGAATGAGGGTTTAGAATTATATCCGGAATATTGAGGAAAGTTTTTTAGTGATGGATGAGGAATGTTCCTTTCCATACCAATCATCTGAAGTGTTTAGAGTGGTTTTGATATGGGAATGAAAGTTCCTGAAAATGATTAGACTCTTCAGATCAAGGTCTTTGATGATGAGGCCGAATAGTTTGCTGGAAAATACAAAGAGGCGACAAGATCGTTGCTGCAGGATAACCTGACCATGAGAAAGGAATGTCATATCTATGATGGGACGTCTGCCGAAGTGGAATGACGTAAAATAACAAAATCTGGCTCAAGTTGTGCCTTCGTAATTGGAGGAGAGGAAGACCAGGCGGGCGGGAGGTGCCGAAAAGTATACCAGTTGGATAGTTATCGTCGCAGAGAGGGTACGTTTTTGAAGGTGAAGCACTGATATAATAAGTATGCTACTCACTTTACGCATGACATTTTTATACTTTGAAATTTCAAGTAACAAAAGCCTCTTCGAATTGAATGCATGCTTCCTCTCGGAAAACTTACACCCAAAGAAGATTGTGTATGATAAGTTCACCAACAATAATCTAGATTTGAACATGCCTTTTGGTGTTGCCATATTGATAGCCGGTGACTTGTCTGCTCAGGTTTCAAGAGATATACAGAATTCACTTCGACTCTAATATACTTATTCTCGTCAAAGTCAGGTGCTATAAATAACTTCACTGGTTGGTAGATGGGTGGCTGATGACTCGCCCATTTAGACATTGAGAAGAGTGTGGTTTTATGCTTCAAAGTTCTTCAGAGATGACTCAGAAAGAGAGAGAGAGAGAGAGAGAGAGAGAGAGAGAGAGAGAGAGAGAGAGAGAGAGAGAGAGAGAGAGAATTTGCGTTATAATCCTGTCGGTTTATAAGAAGAATAAATAAGTTTTTTTTTCCCATCTCGATAGAATGACTAATAATATCATGAGATCTTAATTTCTTGCTATCATTGTTAATTGTATATACAATATATTATTATATTATATTATTAATTATTATTATTATTATTTTTTCTTTTTTTTTGCTCTATCACAGTCCTCCAATTCGACTGGGTGATATTTATAGTGTGGGGTTCCGGGTTGCATCCTGCCTCCTTAGGTGTCCATCACTTTTTTTCTTTTACTATGTGTGCCGTTTCTAGGATCACACTCTTCTGCATGAGTCCTGGAGCTACTTCAGCCTCTAGTTTTTCTAGATTCCTTTTCAGGGATCTTGGGATCGTGCCTAGTGCTCCTATGATTATGGGTACGATTTCCACTGGCATATCCCATATCCTTCTCATTTCTATTTTCAGATCTTGATACTTATCCATTTTTTCCCTCTCTTTCTCTTCAACTCTGGTGTCCCATGGTATTGCGACATCAATGAGTGATACTTTCTTCTTGACTTTGTCAATCAACGTCACGTCTGGTCTATTTGCACGTATCACCCTATCCGTTCTGATACCATAGTCCCAGAGGATCTTTGCCTGGTCTTTTTCTATCACTCCCTCAGGTTGGTGCTCGTACCACTTATTACTGCAAGGTAGCTGATGTTTCTTGCACAGGCTCCAGTGGAGGGCTTTTGTCACTGAATCATGCCTCTTTTTGTACTGGTTCTGTGCAAGTGCCGGGCATTCGCTTGCTATGTGGTTTATGGTTTCATTTTTCGTATTGCACTTCTTACATATGGGAGAGATGTTATTTCCGTCTATCGTTCTTTGAACATATCTGGTTCTTAGGGCTTGATCTTGTGCCACTGTTATCATTCCTTCAGTTTCCTTCTTTAGCTCTCCCCTCTGTAGCCATTGCCATGTGTCATCGCTGGCTATTCTTTAGTCTGTCTCATGTATTGTCCGTGCAGTGGTTTGTTGTGCCAGTCCTCTGTTCTGTCTGTCATTCTCCTGTCTCTGTATATTTGTGGGTCTTCGTCTACTTTCATTAGTCCTTCTTCCCATGCACTCTTTAGCCACTCGTCTTCACTGGTTTTCAGATATTGCCCCAGTGCTCAGTTCTCGATGTTGACGCAGTCCTCTATACTTAGTAGTCCTCTCCCTCCTTCTGTCCGTATTTGCTCTTGGGTGTAGTGCTTTGTGTATTGTCATATGTTTCCTGGTATTCTGATCTATGCTGCGGAGTTCTGCCTTCGTCCATTCCACTATTTCTGCGCTGTATCTGATTACTGGCACTGTCCATGTGTTTATGGCTTTTATCATATTTCCGGCGTTGAGTTTTGACTTGAGTATCGCCTTGAGTCTCTGCATATATTCTTTCCTGATCGTGTCCTTCATGTCTTGGTGTTTTATATTCCCTCCTTCCATTATTCCCAGGTATTTGTATCCTGTCTCATCTATGTGTTTGATTTATTATTATTATTATTATTATTATTATTATTATTATTATTATTATTTGTCACTAAAAATCAAGACCGAGGAAGGTATATCTCACAGCTGTTTCCCAAAGCCCGTTTGCATATAAATATATACGTATCGTGAACGCTGAAACGTCTACCAAGTCCAGATGTGAAAACCCATTGCGCTCGCCGCACTAACATATCTGTTCATAAGGCTGGGAATTGCAAAGGGAATTCTTATATGAGTCACGATGCGCGTTATGCTTTCAGTTTCGACGTATGTTATCCAAGCTGTCTCAGAATTTGCATGAACAATTGCAGCAATATTTTCTTTCTTTTTTTTTCTTGCATTATGCAAATGTTTTGGATGTGTTGTGAGAAATAGGTGAGAAGATCTTTGCGTGAATGCAAAAAGTATTGCCTGATTTGTTGAAGAGTTGGATCGATGTAGTGAGTCTTCATGATTCATAAAGGTTTTCATCATTTTTTTTTTGTTATCTGCCATCATCGGTTTATGAAACCAGGACGCAATGTCTGTTTTGGGGATATTTGCAACGAACGATAATGGATCCCATGTTCCATGTAGTTATTGTCTCATATTAACCTTCTCTCTCTCTCTCTCTCTCTCTCTCTCTCTCTCCCTCGTTCTTTTACATGCGTGCTCACAAATATCATTTTACCGGTTACCGAAATTTGTCTTGCTGGATATCATCTGCAGACTAATCACTACGACGCCACAAAGAAAGACAAAAAAAAAAAATAAATAAATAAAAACTAAAGAGAAAGAAATCAAATGTTTAGTGTTAAGTCCTAAAGGATGACTATAGCAACAATGTTTAAAGGACAAATCTGACCTACATAGAAAGGTAAATTCAAATGGTTCATAGTTTCACTTTGACCTTAAGCGTTGGTTGAAGGAAGATTTTATCTATGATATCTGAATCCCAAGTGCCCTTTGCGATGTCCATTACCTGTCTTTGTTTAATCAAGGTGACTCTAACATCTTGCTTTTATACCAACATTTGCTTCTATAAAATATACATGACAAATTGCAGTTAATTCTGTGGGTATGGTTATTTGTATGGTTAAAAATAGCTGAGCTCTGCTGTCCATACCTAACTGACCATTTATGTTGCATTAATCTCTTGGAAAGTGATTTTTCTGTAAAACCAATATAAGAATAGTCACAGTCCAGGCATGGGATTTTGGATACTCTGTGTCTTTGGGGATTGGCTTTTGTTGGATTTTAATCAGGAATTTAGCTAGGGTATTTGGGTAAGTAAAGACTCTGTGTCACCGTCCTAATCCTGTCCAGGTGTGGGATTTTTACTTTTTTGTTTGGTGTCTCTCTGGTGTTGTCTTCAGGGGTTCGGTAGAAAATTTTTTCCTTTATGAATCGCTTTCTCAGTTATATGGTTAGGGTACCTTAAAGACAAAAGCTGCTTACGAATTAGTTCCAGTTCCTTTCCCAGGAAATCTGGGGAACAAATTCGTAAGTCTCTTAAGAAAAGGTTGCTTGCTATGAGGTAGTCTGGGTTCTGCCTTTGAAGCTTAAGAAAATTGAGGAAACCGGGGATCTACCCTTAGAGGAAGTTGGGGTCCTACCCTCTTGCCTGGGTTCTGCTCTGAATTTTGGTCGGTGGTTCGATCCCATGGAGGGACGAAATTATCATCAACTAAAAATTCCCCTTTGGTACATATATAAAAATATATCAATTCTGAGGTAGAGCGAATTAGATATTAAAGGACATTTGTAGCTCGAATGATTTATATGAATCACGGTGATGTGATAAGTATTCATAACAAGGCTACGTTGTTCAAAAGTTTGAATCGGCTAACATGGTTGAGGGGGTTTCATATCAATTCTAATTATGAAAACACAGAGATCGACGGTGATTTGTAATGGTCAGAATCGATATAAACTTATAACCTCTCTGTTGGCCAACTCGATAACATCACTGTCCATTCTGATTTTGTTTCGTCCCCCCATATGAAACACGGTGATGTGATAAGTATTCATATATATATATATATATATATATATATATATATATATATATATATATATATATATATATATATATATATATATATATAGTATATATATATATATATATATATAGATATATATATATATATATATATATATATATATATATATATATATATATATATATATATATATATATATATATATATATATATATATATATATATATATATATATATATACTATATATACTATATATATATATATATATATATATATATATTATATATATATATATATTATATATATATATATATATATATATATATGTATATATATATATAGTATTGATTCCCCTTAATGGTGTGTTTCCTTGTTTGCTATATGCTCTTGCCCTTCATTGTGAGATAACCAGTCAAGTAAATTACTGTTTTGATATACGTCAGTGTGATAAGGTTATCGTTACTGTAAGCATTACACAATCTTGATCTCTTGTGTCATTACTGTACGTTTTGCAAACCCCTCACCAGTCCTCTGTTGCATGGCCCCAGCATATGCAAACTTTAGCAGAACCACCTAAAGTCTAATCGCCAGGAAAATCCACAGTTATTGGCAGTAGGTCTGGCCTTTTACTAAAAAGTAAGACTGCAAAGCGGCAGTTTCCACGGTTATTGAGAGTGGGCCTAGCCTTTTGCTAAATAGTTAGACTGCACGGCAGCAGTTTCCACAGGTTTAAGTGAGGACTTGATCCAGTTGATATCTTATATTATTTGCAAAGAATGTGATTCTTTTCCTGATTAGACATAGCAGATTAGTTCGTGGCGGTGGACATAAGAATGAGTTATCAGTGATCTTCATAGCATTAAACTGGCATCCAAATTGGCTCCCAAGTTGATTCACGAAGAACAGTATCGTCAAAGGGGCAGGGATTGTGGTGCCATCACTAAAACAAAACTAAATAAAACATAAATGAAGTAAAGCATGGATCATATATTGCAGTAGCAGTTTAAAAAAAAAAAAAAAAAAAAAAAAAAAATTAGGCAGTATACATATATATATATTATATATATATATATATATATATATATATATATATTTATATATATATATATATATATATATATATATATATATATATATATATATATATATATAAATAACATATACGTAATCGGTAAGGTTGATTGCTGTTTACCTTTGTCAAGTTCAGTCGAAGCTTTATCTAAAACAAAATCAAAGAAAATATATTCTATGAAGCTATTCACAGAATCTGATGATGGCCTATTATGGAAAACTGACAGGGAATATCCGGTGGCAAAACTTAAAAACAAAAAAATTATAGGTAGAGTAAATTTTTATTTCGTTTAGATTCAATATGCTGTTTACTAGCTCGAGTCTCTCTGTCTGTCTGTCTGTCTGTCTGTCTGTCTCTCTCTCTCTCTCTCTCTCTCTCTCTCTCTCAAACTAGCTTGTATATAAGCTTGGTAAATATTTCATACCATGAACGGCTGCAGATTTTATGTGATGAGGGGGTTGGGTCTTGATACGTTTGTCCCATATTTCTCTAGAAAAACCCTCTTGTTCTAGCTATCTATTTATCTATCTACCTCTCCGTCTGTCCGTCTGTCTAAGCATGAACTTAACTACAGCACATCGGTCTGAACGACCTTTCGTTAACAATACGGTAAAAATGACCACTCCAGAAACGCTGTGCCCAGAGCAAACGGTCAGGTCTGACAACGTATGAACATGGCATGAAGAGACTAAATGCCCGGCAGCTGCTTTCGCCTGTTTTGTAAATAAAGTCCGGCGAAATAACATTAGGAAGCAACGCGAGGTACAAATTTCACTCTCACGCTAATTTACAAGCTCTCGCTTTGGGAGAATCTCGGGGAAATGGGACGGATTCACCGCTCTCCCGGAATCCTGTCATGACGTTTTCTCTAGGCATCATTGAGAGTTCGGTGCCTAATGTTCGAGGTGCACCTGATGTTC
>NC_061098.1:59324908-59327408 GCF_015104395.2 Macrobrachium nipponense | reverse complement strand
GCTTACAGTTCGATGAATCTACAGCCCAATTAAGTAAATGTTTTTGAAATCATGGGTTTTTCTGATGACACTGTGAAGGAAGATTTATTAGTGCTCTTGCCGGTGAAAGAAAACATTCGTGGAGTAGATGTTTTTTCATGATTTGAAGGATTTCACTGCAGAAGTGAGTCTACCTCTTTAAAAACTTCCGTTAACAACAACAGATGTGGCTCCATCTTTGATAGGTGCCAATGTAGGCTTTGTGACTCAGTGCAAAAAGACTCTTAAATTCCCTCAGTTCATTAGCTACCAGCAAGTTCTTTATTAGAAAGTTGTTAACTATGAGCATTAATGAAGGTGGTTATTAGAATAATGAATTCTATTCGTGCTAGGGCTCTTCAACACAGGTTCTTTAAATCTCTCCTAGATGAAGTGGATGTTCAGTATGGTGACCTTGTATCGCTTAAGGAAGTGCGTTGGCTAAGTAGGGGAACTGTTCTCACCTCGGATTTATTTTCAAAGTAAATGTCAGTGACTTGCAGGTGGAAGTAATTAGTACTTTGCAAACTGACGTGCAACTAAAGAGCAACGCAGAACATCAAGAATTCTGGACATAAGTAAATGGAAAGCAATTTCCGCTATGAAAGAAGTATATGAAAGGCTACATCCGTGCTTTGGTTCGACAATGAAAATCCAAGTATAGGTCACGTCTCACTGATAGTCACCTGAATGACTGCAGGAGAATGACAATTACAAACTATAGCTACCTTTGAGATATCCAAATTAGCCTAAGCAATGCAGAACCAGCCTTCTCATTGAAACTTCCGAAGGTAAAAATACTAAAATAAAAAACATGTTGAAATACTGGAATGTTAAACATTTGAATTTATGTGTACATATATGCCACCCCTAACACGATGTTTTGCAAAGATTGTATAAGTTTATTATGGAGCCTGCAATTGCATTCTTAATCATTTTTGTGTCCTGCACCTTTCAAAAGGTTGGAGACTACTGCTATAGAATGTTGAAGCGTCAAATCCGCAGGGAACACAAAAACCTTCGGCTTTTACACAGTTAACGGAGGCTTTTAGTGAACCATATTTCTTTAACGTTTGCAAAAAATGAAATCTCCAGTAACTGAAGTTGCTTCAATATTTGTTTTTAACGAATAGCGCCCAAATCTCAAATAACTAGTATAATAAATGGCTAATGAATGCTATCCTCTCTGTTAATTATTTTCGAAATTTGTGATGAGAGCTGTCTTTTGATACACTGAATTAGGAAAACCAAACGGGACTAAAGCATAAGTTATCTATTATCATAACAATATTCCTTAATCAAAACACAGCACAAAATACATAGCGTGTAAGACGGTCAGGGAACATCACTAAATGATACATCAGTTTCAACTGAACACTTCAATTTAGCCTGTCTTTCTCAGGGTAGCTCTATGGACTACCTTTAAGCTGGAGAGAGAGAGAGAGAGAGAGAGAGAGAGAGAGAGAGAGAGAGAGAGAGAGAGAGAGAGAAGGTGTTGTTAAGAGCAATGGATTTCATTGTATTTTCCTTTTAACATAATTCATGTTTCTTCTGAACACGTACAATTTCAGATGCCTTGCTTATAAATCTTATGGGTTACATACACGTGTATCCCGGCTGTTAGTTCTTTATATATGTACTGTGTGTTGCATGACTATTGGTAATCGATTTCTTAATTTTCTTTGAACACATATAGATCAGGTTTCTTTACAGTAATTCCACGATTTTAAGCGCAGCTGTGGAAATTCAGACGAAAAAAGAAAAAAAAAACAGATATGTAAGTCTGTATTCAGGTTGTTTTGAGTTATTTAGAATGTTGCTTGAAAACATCGTTTTCACGGTGGAAAATGAACGAGAGAGGATATTTCAGACGTGTTCAGAGTCTTTTGAAAATAAATTCCGGAGCAATATTTCACTGACGCTAAAATATTGCTTAATTCCTCTTCTGTTTCCTCCTCCTCCTCCTCCCCCATCTCCTCTTTTCTTCTGGGCCCAAAATGATTTCGTTGTCCCCTGTGAGAGGGGTTTGTATGACGCCAAAGTGAAAATCTATTTCACATCAATATAAAATGGAAAGTTTTCTGGTTGATGTAGGCAACTTCAAACAAGAATTTCAGGAATGAATTTGTTAACAGCTAATGAAGACAAATTGTCCAGAATGACATAATTAAACAATATCCAGAATACACCTTTGCACTGGCCACCTAATCTCACAAAAACTCGGCGCGGCAACGCGTAGACACAAGTGACACAGCAAACGTCACTCATCTTCCATACATATATCTCCTTTATTATTATTGTCATATTAAATGTATTGTCATCATCATTGTAATGGTCAGCATTTCAGCCATATGTACCTTAACTCTATCCCGTATTGTGAATCAGTTCATATGCATATCTCCATCTGCCAACGAACACAAATGAATGTTTGATCTCTGTTTCTGTTCACCTGATGTCAGGCATTGCATCTCCGCTCGCAAGA
>NC_061098.1:59307408-59319908 GCF_015104395.2 Macrobrachium nipponense | reverse complement strand
TAAAAGCTAGATCACATTACCTGTAACACCGTCTACCCTAACCAAGGTAATCAAGACCCTGTAATTTGATGTAGTGAGAGTACAGAAGTTAATCCCTAAGTTTACTGAAGAAGCTCCAGATGAGTTTTTTAAATCACTTTGAGAAAGTAGCTTCAGGTATGGGATGGCCAGAGGATAAATGGTCAGTTTTGCTACAAAGTGTCTTAATTTGTAAATAGAGTGCTTATCTAGCCTAACAGTTGATCAGTGTAAAGACTACAAGGTACTTAAACACAGTGTGCTACAAGTTTACCAGATGACCCCAGAGTACTACAATGAGAGATTTCAGAAATTTAAGAAAAGGTGATAAGGGAACATTCTTATGCTTACAAAGTGAGAAGGTATTTCAAACGTTGGGTAGAAGCTGCTAAAGTTAAAACTTTTGATGAGTTAGAAGAGTTACTTGTTCTTGAACAGTATCTTAAGGGAATTCCTGAACGTATAAGAGCTTATTTAAGAGAGAGAGAAGTGAAGAAACTTGAAAAAAAGCTGCTACCCTTAGTGAAGATTATAATATAATCAGTAGTAAACGTAATTACAATGTCAAGTACCAGAGTCAACAACGCCCAGATTTTAAGTCTTATCCAAATAACAAGAACAAATTAATGGGAAACCTTCAAGTGATACTACTAAGAGTACACAAGGTAATACAACTCAGCAAACTAATGTGAAATCCTCATCCAGTTTTTCAAGACAGTTACAGAAACCTAATGTTGTCTGTTTCAAGTGTGGAAGAGTAGGAAACTACAGTCAAGAGTGTTACCGGAATCAACAACAGTCAAAACCAGTTGGTCAAGTTGTAAAAGGCGACCAGGTGAAACAAACTACGAAAGTTCAGTGTGGGAAAGAATCAGACTCCAAGAAGAATGAAACTAAACAAGCTGAGTGTTTAGCAACCAGTGGAAATGTGTTACCTCAAACAGTGAGTGGCTTCGCAGTGTGGAGGCTTTTAAGCCATATATCTATGAGGGTATGCTGTCAACTCAAGAAGGAAGTATGCAGGTACCAGTCAAGATATTACGTGATACAGGGAGTAACCATAGTGTGGTAGTACGTGGTTCTCACCCTCAGTTGGAGAAGAGTCTCACAGGAGATTCAGTTATTTTGAAGGGTATAGGAGGAGAGGAAGTAACTCCTATATGCCGCTTACACCTGTCATGTGAATTGGTGACGGGGAATGTTGATTTTGCTGTAAAGGACTCACTAGCTGTGGAAGGTATACATGTTCTGTTGGGGAATGAAGTTGGTGGTGTGCCATTTATTCCTTGTCCTGTAGTGACAGACAAGCCATTGAGGGTAGGTCCTACAGAAGAGTTGGAGAAAAGAATACCCCCACCTGTTTCTAGCTGTGTAACTACCAGAAGTATGAAGAGGACTACGACTGTAAATAAGTGAAGAAACTGAGGATTTACACACCCAAGAAGGATCAAGTGAAGGATCTTTGTGCTTAAAAGAATTGTTCCAGGGAAGTGAAGTTTCCCATAGTGCTGACTAAAGAAGAGATTTCCCAAGAAGATGAAGAAGACGACGACGATGAAGTCAAAGTGTTACTGAAGACAGTAGTGAAACTACAGTAGCTGAGTTAGCAGATATTGAGAATTCAACCCTTGAAGTTGGTCAAGTGACAAGAGAGAAGCTGATGGACTTGCAGAAGAAGGATGCATCGTTAACTGATTTGTTCTTCAGAGTTGTTGATCAAGAAGAGATGCAACAAACTCCTACCTGTTACTATCAGAAGGAAGTTTTATTGATGAGAGGAAGTATAGACCTACAGATATACCATGAGATGCTGTATGGGGCGAATATCATCAAATGTTGATTCATATCCATTGAGAAAGCAAGTGGTTGCAGTAGCTCATGAGACTGGACATATGGGAATCAGGAAGACTGTGGAGAAGATCATGAAATATTTTTTCTGGCCTGGACTTCACAAAGATGTTAGCAGGTTTTGTCGTGAGTGTCATACCTGCCAGATAGCTGGAAAACCGAATGAAACCATCAAGAAAGCCCCCCTACAACCTATAGAAGTTAGAGGAGAACCCTTTAGCGAAGTGATTATAGACATGGTTTGGCCACTGCCGAAGACAAAGAAAGGAATGAGTATTTGTTGACATTAATGTGTCCTGTGACAAGGTATCCAGAAGAATCCCTGTTAGAAACATATCTGCCAAGATAGTTGCTGAAAAACTAGTGGAGTTTTTCTTAAAGTTTGGAATACCAGAAATAGTACAAAGTGACAGAGGAACGAAATTTTACTTCAAAGTTATTCCAGGATGTGATGAATTTGTTAGGAGTGAAACAACAGTTATCCACTGCCTATCATCCAGAAACTCAAGGTGCCTTGGAAAGGTTCCCACCCAAACATTGAAAAGTATGCTGACAAAGTATTGTTCTGAGTCAGGAAGAGAATGGGATGTTGGTTTACCATTAATGTTGTTTGAAATTAGGAGTGCTTACCAAGAAAGTATGGGATGTTCACCTAATGAAATGATTTTTGGAAGAGAAGTGAGAGGACCATTGAAGATTCTTGCAAAAAATTGGGAAAAAAATCAAGAGGAAAGTCAAGGAGAGTATGTGAAGAACCTAAGGAAAAGGTTGAAAAGAGATAAGAAAATTTTCTTTAGAAAACTTGAAAATTAGTCAAGAGAAAATGAAAAGGAGATTTGATGCTAAGAAGTTTTAGTGTTGGTCAACAAGTGTTAGTGTTCTTACTTGTCAAGAGATTTCCCCTCACTAATAAATTTCAAGGTCCTTACAAGATAATTCAGAAGTTAAGTGATAGAACTTATGTGGTTGAAACACCAGAAAGAAGAAAACAAAGGAAGATACATGTGAACCTCTTGAAACCTTATTTCTCAGAAACTAAAACTGAAACTGTGTCAGTAACCCAAACAACTTTATCTACAGAAGACGATGATGGCTACGAATTGGGAGCTGCAAGCAAGATGAATAATTCTTCAATTTTGAGAAATTTGGAGGATAAACTGAAACATCTGAGTGATGAACAAGGAGAAGACTTAAGTGGAGTAATTAGTTTTCCAGAAATTTTTTCAGATGTGCCTAGACGTACTGATCTGACCAAGCATGAAATCAAGATTCAAGAAGATGGAAAACCTTTCAAGCAAAGAGCCTATCACTTATCACCGTATCATCGAGATGTTTTGAAGAAGGAAGTTGAGTGTTTGCTGCAACATGGATTAGCAGAACCCAGTTTAAGTCACTTCAGCTCTCCATGTGTGTTAGTGAAGAAACCGGATGGTTCCTTTAGGATGTGTACTGATTATAGGAAGCTGAATTCTATCAGTGTGGCTGATAATTATCCTTTGCCTCTTATAGATCAGTTACTTGATAATATTGGGCAAGCCAAGTTTATTTCCAAGATAGACTTGTTGAAAGGATATTATCAAATTCCTTTAGATGAGAATGCCAAGTTGCTGTCAGCTTTTATTACTCCATTTGGACTATATCAGTATACTGTTCTGCCGTTTGGTCTGATGAATGCACCCGCAAACATTTCAACGAGTGATGGATCAACTGCTAGGATCAATAGAAGGAGTAGGTGTGTACCTAGATGACATCGTGATTTACTCTACAACATGGGAAGAACATCTGAAGATTGTGATTAAAGTTTCATGAAACTACAAGAAGCAGGATTAACAGTCAACCTAGAGAAGAGTGAGTTTGGAAAGGCAACTGTACAGTATCTTGGGTTTGAAGTTGGGAAAGGCCTTCTTGCTCCAGTAAATGCTAATGTAAAAGGTATCCGTAAGGCTACCCCACCTACTACCAGGAAACAGCTACAGAGATTTTTAGGCATGGCTGGATTCTATCATCATTTCTGCCCAAATTTCACAGCCGTAGTAGCTCCCTTGACAGACTTAACTAGTCCAAGCTAAGTTTATTTGGACTCCAGAGTGTCAAGAATCCCTTTGAGAAGGTAAAAGCCCATTTTAACTTCAAGACCAGTACTTCAAGCTCCAGACTTCAACAAAAAATTTGTGATACAAGTTGATGCGTCAGACTGTGGTGTTGGAGCTATTCTACTCCAAGAAGATGAAAATAATATCTACTATCCTGTGTGCTTCATGTCTACAAAATTGAAAAAAAACATCAGAAAGTATACTCGACAATCGAGAAGGAAACTTTAGCCTAATCACCGCATTAAAAAAATTTGAAGTGTATGCGAATAGACCTAGGAATGAAGAAATATTAGTGTTGTCTGATCATAATCCATTATCATTTATCCAGAAAATGAAAAACCATAATCAAAGACTGACCAGGTGGTCTTTGTGTCTGCAACAGTATAACTTAAGAGTGTAGCACATTAGTGGCAAAAACAATGTAGTTGCTGATTATTTATCTTGTTGCGAATCGTTGGATTCAACACCGTGATAAAAAATCCTCTGGGGGGAGGTATACTATATATTGCTTCTTTCAAAATACATGTTTCCCCTCTTTGAAATGTCATGTAAGATTGTGCAACATTTTTTCAGATTCCTAGATATCTTAGAATAGGATGTTTTAAAATGTGTGTTCAGATTTTGCATTACATGTTGTAAAAGAATATATATATAACATAAAAGCTACGAATGTTTAACTTTTCTATCAACACGTGTGATAGCGAGAGAATTGAGTCTTGCGTTGTTATCAAAACACGTCAATCTTAATTATCGCTTAGCCTCCGTTTCGATCGGGTACGTGTCTTTCTTTTTTTTTTAACAGACTTGTCTTGTACGTGTATGTCTTTTCCAAGTACCACGTGCATGTTACACATTTCTTTATGAAGATTGCGTCAGATTTCCAAGCTACTGGAAGCATTCGTGACAAGAACGTTTTGTATCATATCTTCAATCAAATTTCCATAAAGGAAGAGATTTCATTCTATCTTGAGACCTTGAGGCAGTCATATCTCTCTCTCTCGCTCTCTCTCTCTCTCTCTCACTCGAAATCATTGAGATTATATTTAACGTAACGTAAATTGGTCACTCGTAACTTAGAATTTCGTATTTGATATTTCTTAGAGTTTATTTAGTATTATTTAGTTTCTTTTGTGGAATCTGAACAAACATTTCGTAATGGCGCCTGGTTTTTGTGGAAGTGTGAATCTAGCCTGCAGCAAAGCAAAGAAAGAAATTGGTATACCAAGGTAAAGTGTGTTACATTTTTATTAGTTGCAACTAATAACGGATAGGAATTGTGTTTAACTAATAACTAATAACGGATAGGGAATTGTGTTTAACTAATAACTAAAAAGTTACTGGGAAAAGTGTTTGGTTAACTAATAACTAATAACGGTTAGTAATGAACTAATAACTAATAATTGATAGGAACTGTGGTTAACTGATAACAGATGTTTACGAAGGTTTGGTAAAAACTGTTGGTTACAGTGTTTTTGAGTGAAAACATTTACTCCTTTACACATTGCGTATTTTCTGTTCATTTTCTTATTGAAGTGTGTCTTTTTATTTTATATTTTCATTTGCATTCACAATTTAATTGACTTAGTTATTTTCATTGCTTAATCATTGCACATTTAATTAAATGTACATTTGTGAATTAATTTGCATTTATTTAGAATTCTTTTCAAGTTTTATTATTGTTTAGTACTTGTGAATTAATTTCTGATTTTCAATTATTGCCTAACACTTTTGAATTTCAATTGAGTTAATTTTCTTAAATTTTGTGATAAATTAATTTTGATTTAATTTTACTTAATTGATTCAAGAATTAATTAAACTTTCACTTTGTTTTCAAGTAACAGTAATTTCTTTTCCCGGATATTGTGAATTCACTTATAAACAAATTTTGAATTTAATAATAAAAAAAATTTTTTTTGTATTTTAAAATTTTTATGAAGTATTTCATTTTCAAACCAGTAATATTTAATTATGATTATATTTTAACGTTAGGTAGAAACATAGAGTGGTAATTGATTTGGTTTTCCTTCAATTTATTTGAAGTGACTTAGAACCAGGGAAGCACTTAGTCCTTTCTGAAAATCAGGTGCAAATACTTAGAGTTTTAAAAGTGTTGTTGATTGAGTGATGCCCTTTGATTAATTTAATTACTTACAAGATTACCTCACACCTGTTTTGATGAACTTAGTCTGATTTTCTGCAATACTGGTAAGTGTTAAGGGATCACTGTTGCCTTTAGAGTATTCAGTCGTTTAAACGTGTTATGAGGGTTCAGGTGTCCTGGCTTTTGGTGGGGTAATATTTGATGCATGGTAACCAGATACTTGGCACTTCGTAACAATATATATATATATATATATATATATATATATATATTATATATATATATATATATATATATATATATATATATATATATATATATATATATATATATATGTATATATATATATATATACATATATATATATATATATATATATATATATATATATATATATATATATATACATATATATATATATATATATATATATTTGCATGCGTCAGATCATGATGCTTGCATTTTTCGCTAAATTTCATTTCAGCCAATAAAAGTATGTTTAAAATAAAACAAACAAAGTAGTGGATGGTTTTGTAGGTAGGAAACTCAGGAGATACCCAAGGCTGTTTTTACTTTCAGATAGGAGCAGCACAGATAGTGCCAGGAAATTGGTTCTATTCGTCTTGCTGTCAAATAAATTATAAGCACTCCCAGTCCCTCGCCCACAATGAGAATGGCATCTTAAACTAGAAGCCTGCGAGCTTTTTCTGTATCGGACTCATACTCCAAATGAAGCCCTAACTCACCAACTTAGCCAACATCATAACACAGCCTTGTGCAATTGGTAATTCCATTCACACCCTAATTACTCCCCTTTATTGGCAGCAATATATCCGTTTTCCTCGACCACCATTTCAACTGCTCATTCTACAACAAAAGACAAGTCCACTGACTAAATCAGGTAATGTGCTGAGAGAATTGTATTTCGACTAGAACCAGCGTTTGTAATTACAGTCCACATTCCTAACCATCCTCTCCATTTCCCATTCCTAGATCCTTAGTCTCCTTTTAATTTGTTTCCCAAATTCCCTTTGTAGTGAATCGTGACCTGTTGCAATGACAATTATTTTCATGGAGTGTTATAATCATATCGAGAATAAGCGATTTAGTTGTATTTTGGCAACAAGTTCTCAGTAAATACTTTACCTGACACATAGTGCAAATTGTAATAAGTTTTGCTTTTTGCTTGCACCCTAAAGTAAATTCTTGCAATATTCTTGGCCTCAGCCGTTGCAACTCTGACTGTCTTGCAGATGTACCAGTAGTGTTTTTGTGTCTATTGTGTTAACAGAAGCAATTGCATATTACATTTACCATGAACGACGACAGAAGCTATTTTGAATGGTTCATTTTTCCCTGTTGTCCCTGTGCCACCTGTCGAAGGAAATCCTTTTTTTATTTATGTGTGAACTTTAGAAGTACTTCTAATTAATTTACGTACATCTATTCGTACTTGGTGTGACAGTAGTAGTGATTATAACTCTGATTAACGTAGCCTACAGTGCACGGGGTTCAATAGAAGCCACTGTGATATCCCTTTGTATATTGGTGAAAATTATTATATATATATATATATATACTATATATATATCATATATATATATATATAGATATATATATATATATATATATAATATATACATATTATATATATATATATACATATATAAGATATATATATATATATAATATTATATATATATATATATATATATATATAAGATATATATATATATATATATATATATAATATAATATATATAGTATATATATATATATATATATATATATATATATACATATATATTCTGACAAAGCATCCAAAATATCTGGTCATTACACTTACCAGTCAAAAACAGTTACCTCACAACAGCCAGACACCTGAACCTTCTTCACACAAAGAATACAACTGAATACACTAAAGGCAAATAAGTTCTGTAAGACAAGTGTGAGGCAATCATATATGAGATTGAATTAGTTAAAGGGCATCACTATCCAACAACAACTTTAAAAGTCTAATTATTTCCTTGGTTCTTACTCACTTCACGAAAAATGAACGAAAACATCACAATTACCATTCTATATTTCAACCTAAATTAAATTCTATCACTGGTTATCAACAAATGAAACACTGTTATAAAGAGTTTAAATACAAATAATTTATTTTTTCATTCAAAATTTATAAGTGAAATTCACAATCTCAGGGAAATTTACTGTCACTTGAAAACAACGGAAACTTTATTTAATTCTTGAATTAGTTTTTAAACAAAATTAAATCAAATCAATATATCGGGAAAATTAATTATTCAAGAAATTAAAATTCAATCAAATTTCAATCTCTTAAGTAATAATTAATAGTTGAAAATAAATCTTGGCAAATGCAAATTAACTCACAAGAGTTAATTTAAACCTAATATACAACACTAAATCATTAACAAACACAGGTTAATCAAACAAATTGGGAATACAAAAACATGTAAAAACAGAAAAATGTAGAAAATTACCAAAATTGCAAAAAAACTATGAAAATAGTAAGTACACAGAATATATAAAAAAAAACTTCAAAATAATTAGATACAGAACACACACAAAAATTTAAATGTGAAAAAAATTAAGTAACTAATTCCCTAAATACACTAGATATTTTTTAAAGTGAACTTAAAACTTGTAATAACACATTGCATGGTACCTGTTTTTCCTTTCTTACTGCAGCTTCCAAATTCATGTTTACACTGTCTGTTCAGATTCCACAAATAACCACTATACTATTAAGAAATTAAATACATCTAAAAGTTACGAGTGACCATGTACGTACAAAATCTTTACGTTAATGTAAAATCAAAATTTCCCTCGGTCGGGAAGAGAAATAGGAAAGAAGGGCCAGCTCATACAGTTCCAGGAATCAACCAAAGCAGGTTATGTCTAATATTAGAGTGACCCTCTCTTCTATGGGAACTACTGATCAACAAGATGCAAAATAAATGACGTCAAAACAATTTAGGTCCAGGTTTTCTGCAAAACTCTTAATATATTCATCTTTTCAAACGAGAGCGAAAGAGAATGATTACAACTATTAATAACTATAAATAGTACAAGATTTCAGAGCAAAAAAATCTCTTAACATGAAAGAAATTATTTTAAGCGCTTATCACAAGCGAACGTGATGTCACAGCAGTTTTGGGAAGTAGGTACTCATTTCATCCCCCAATGAATCACTTGCAAGTCAACACATTCTCTTCCGACAATTCGAGAGAGATAAGAGTTAATTTATGCAGTAATATCAAACAGTTTCATAATAATATAAAAGAAATCTCTAATTACTCAAAAATGAAGAATATTCACGAAGTAACATAATGACGTCAATTCCTACAGATGACGAAAGAAACACAGAACGTTTTGTATCAAATGCTTCTAGAAGCTTCTAACATGACGCAATCATCATGTGTACTTCTAGGTCATGTGCACCTCTAATCACCGACTTGCTGACAGATATTCTCACAACAATAAGAAGAGATCGAAACTCTTGCTGGACTTATCACTTTTTTTCAACACTTCTGATTGCTTGTTGACAGCTAAGCATAACAGAACGTAGGGGTAGTTGCAAAATGCACGATTAAAGATTATGTTATACTCAACATTAATTCTAACTTAATTCTATTATGGAATCTGAACTTAAAACATAAAATTTGCGACATTACATACAAGTTGCAATATGCAAAGGCATTAACCTAAGAATATATATATATATTATATAATATATATATCATATATATATATATATATATATATATATATATATATATATATATATATATATATATATATATATATATATATATATATATATATATATATATATATGTATATATATATATATATATATATATTCTAATTTGCTTGTCTTTATTTTTTAGACTTGAAGATGTAACGATGTTGCTACGAAACGCGTCGCCTAATGTATACTTTGGCTTGGTTACACCACCATCTCCAGTCTAATATATATTTTTCTGAATTTAAGACTCCATGGCTTATAAAAACGGATGTAGGCTGAGGGCCAGATAAGATTCCAGAGAAAATCGTAAGGAAACTCTAAGGGTTAAATTTACAGATGATGGTTTTACACTTACCGGTAATCTACTAATTCAGGGAGCCAGGAAGGATGCTAATGACCCTCCAAGGCCGATCTTGTTCTGGAAACAATTGCTTAGAGCATTGAACATGCGTTCGGGGGTATGTGTGTTTGATTAGCAGTGCGAAAGGTAAGCCAGCAGGTAGGGATGCACCAGGCGAACCTGCAACACGAGACGTCTGATGAACATGTGCGATACACACAAAGGGTTGGGAACACGCGGAGGATATGAACACAGCCACATTCAAGGGGGTTAGCAATATATATATATATATATATATATATATATATATATATATATATATATATATATATATATATATATATATATATATATGTATATATATATATATATACATATATATATATATATATATATATATATATATATATATATATATATATATATATATATATATATATATATATATATATATATATATATATATATATATATATATATATAGTATATATATATATATATATATGTATATCTATATGTATATATATATATATATATATATATATATATATATATATATATATATATATATATATATATATATATATATATTATATATTTTGCTCGTGCGTGCTTATGTACGTGTGCATGTGGTCAACAGTAGGACGCCGGATTGGATTTTGCCAGATCTGTCATTATTCTGGGCCTGTCGACAATCAGTCAACTTGTTATAAATGGTGACTACTTTGGAATATCTTTCCGGGTGGAATCCACCGAAATCTTCTCCCTTATCGATATGAATCCATTGTGAAAGTTGTCAAGAATCCAGTATAAAACATAAAATGATAAAGAGCTCCTGAAAGTTGACTAGTAAAGTGGAATCAGAACTGCCAACTTCCGCCTAATATTACTTACCTGAAGCTCAATGATCATATCTTAGCAGGTGATTTGTGTAACCACAATTTGCTCATAGCTGTTCCTCAGTAAACAATGCACAAGAAAGAATGCTGTAGTAATACTTCTACGCCTGAACGACGTAAAACTTTTCTGGAGACACTATCAATTACTTTGAAGAAACCATGAGAATATTTATCAGGTTAAAAATAAAATATTTTATCAGTCATAATTAAGTAAAATGAGTACTTGCCTGAAATCTTAGAATTATCATTTACAAAATGACAGGTTTAGTACATCAGTTTTAACACCAAAAAATTCTTATCAATGAAACGAATATAAATATACAATAAAATCACACCGCAACGTTTACTAAAAACCAAGAGCTGAAAAGGCGATCTTCCAAGAAGAAGAAGAAGAAGAAAAAGAAGAAGAGAGAAGCTGATTGGAAACTTGCCAACGTCTTATCGAATGCAAAGAGTTCCAAAGGCTGGAAGGTGAATAGAATTTGATGAGGCGATGCAAAATCTTGCAATGGCTTCCTACTTATGAAATTTGTTAGCTTCTAATGAACAAATATTTTCTTATCAATCATATCTATTATTGCCTCTTAGTTGTAATTTTTTTACTTAGATAAAAATCATTATTAATAAACGTTTCATTTCTTAAAGAGAAACAATATGAATGTATTTGACTTTAAAGATCATCAACAACATACTTATTGCGTTTCTATTGTAATTAGAGGCGTTTAGTCATTTAATTCTATATACCACAGAGGTTATAGGGCAAGAGCTTCAAGTCTGTCCTCGATAATAGACGCTTACTAGATATACATGATAACATCAGCACGTTGTATTTAAGTTTCAGTCAGAGTCAAAGTTAAATTTTAAACTGCTTCAAGATCACGATCGTGGTTAGCGCAGAGAAATCTCCATGAATTCCAGAACTTTATGTTCATTGTAGCACCATTCTCAATTTTTCTTTTTTAGAGAGAGAATAATGTGAGCAGATTGTGCATTGTTTTGAAAGGAACGTCATTCAGATAAAAAAGATGAAAATTTAATGAAAATTGTCTTGTTCTCATAATTAGCAACTAACATTGCAGTCAATCAGGTCATCACTGTGAATTAATTTTCCATTCATTTTTCCTGTTTGTTCCTTCTCAAAAAAGGTTAAGCCTAAACTTTTGATGAATTTCAGTAAACTAACAAAGAAAAAAAGACTAAACCCGAATTCATTTTTACAAAGTATGAATTGTTGAGGCAGTTTCTGGCAAGACCTTTTTTCATATATACATATATTTCAAAAACAGAATTTTCACAGTCTCTTGCAACCTGACATCTACTGATTTCCCAGAGGTTTGCGTTTCATTTGCCATTGCAGAGGAGAAATACTCAACAAAATTTCATCTCGTTTTCATATTACGTTTTCATTACATTGCAAGCTGAGGAACAT
>NC_061098.1:59284908-59299908 GCF_015104395.2 Macrobrachium nipponense | reverse complement strand
AAAAGGCAAAGTGACAAAGACAAAGCTGCCAGATGGGAATGCATCAAATACATAGATGAGACAGGATGCAAATACCTGGGATTAATAGAAGGAGAGGACATAAAACACCTAGAGATGAAGGACACGACCAGGAAAGAATATATGCAGAGACTTAAGGCGATACTCAGATCAAAACTCAGCGTTGGAAATATGATCAAAGCCATAAACACCTGGGTAGTACCAGTAATCAAACAGAGCAGTAATGGGTTGGACGAAAACTAGGAAACATGACTATACACAAACACTACACCCAAGCAGGAGTGTCATTTCAGTTTTTTTTTTCTTCTTTTTTTTTTTGGGGGGGGCGGGTGGGGGGGGGGGGGTTGGGGGGGGGGGGGGGGGGGGGGGGGGGGGGTTGGGGGGGGGGGGGAAGCTGGGGTTTTGTTATTTTGAGCTATTTCATTTGCTTTTTGACACCGCATGAGCAAGGTATTTCAGCAAAAATTACATACTCCCACTATTGTTTATTTATATCATCATCACTGGTTGCTAGTAGGCAGACAAGGATCAAGAAACGTAAAATTTCCGAGAAATTTTATATATTTATGATTGCACATTTAAAAAGAAAACATGACTTTTTTTTACATTTTAATGAAAATATACTTTATAAATCAAATTATAGTGCCATCGGATGGTAATGCCGGGCATTAATGACCATTATGAAAGAACTGCATCATTAGTGTAATGGAATTTATATTATGATTGTGAAATAAAAAGAAATAATGTTGATAATTTTTAGTGTCATAATGGAAATAAAATAATATAAAAACAATAATGTTGATAATCTGAGTGCCAAAAATCAAAATAAATAATAAAAAATAAAGATTTTTTAATTACATTCCTGTATAGAATTACACCGATGGCTAACGACGGTGTCTCATGAGAGGCAAAATCATTCACTAGCTCTTCCAAATGACTTGGCCATATGTTTTCTGTGGCCACCAGCAAGAAGTAACATAGCTGATCATCACGGGTGGATATCTTTCTGTTTCTTAGGTAAAACAGATAGATAGATATACTTAATGTGATAATACATTTGAATTTCGGTAGGAATAATGGGGGCGGGCTACTTGAGTCCGCTAAATGACGCCCCTGCACCCAAGAGCAAATACAGACAGAAGGAGGGAGAGGGCTACTAAGCATAGAAGTCCATGGATACTGGCTCAAAAACTTCAAGACCCTACACCTCAAATAGCAGAACAACTCCAGCATTGAATCACAAACTACCATGCACCCAAATGGATGACCACAGGATTAACATCCTTAGTCAGAAATACAAGAACAAGGGAAATAGAGCAAGTAACTACAGGCCTATCACCTGCCTACCAATAATGTGGAAGTTATTAACAGGTATCATCAGTGAAAAGCTATACAATTAACTACTAAAGAATATAAACACCATCCCCTACCAACAGAAAGGCTGCAGAAGGACATATAGGGGCACAAAAGACCATCTTCTGATAGACAAAATGGTAAAGAAGAATAGTAAGAGAAGCAGAACCAACCTAAGCATGGTATAGATTGACTACAAGAAATCCTTCAATATAATACCATACACATGGCTAATAGAATACCTGAAAATATATGGGGTAGGGAAAAACACCACCAGCTTCCTAATAAATACAGCGTAGGAGTAGTGGAGTGGACGAAGGCTGAACTATTCAACATAGGCCAGAAAACTAGGAAACACATGAAAATACACAAAGCGTGCCAACAGACCAGACGTGACATTGATTGACAAAATCAAGAAGAAAGTATCACTCATTGATGTCGCAATACCATGGGACACCAGAGTAGATGAGGAAGAAAGAAAAAAACTGATACGTATCAACACCTGAAAAAGAAGTAAGAAGGAAATGGGAAATGCCAGTGGAAATTGTGCCCATAATCATAGGAACAATAGGCACAATCCCAAGATCTCTGAAAAGCAACCTGGAAAAACTAGATGCCGAAGTAGCTCCAGGATTCGTGCAGACGAGTGTGCTACGAGGAACATCACACTTAGTGAGAAAAGTAATGGACTCCTAAGGAGGCAGGATGCAACCCAGAACCCCACACTATAAAAACTACCCAGTCGAATCGGATGACTGTGATATAAACAATAATAATAATAATAATAATAATAATAATAATAAATAATAATAATAATAATAATAATAATAATAATAATATAATAATAATAATAGACAAAACGGTAATGAAGAACAGTAGGAGAAGGAAAAACCAACCTAAGCATGGCATGGATAGACTATAAGAAAGCCTTCGACATGATACCACACACATGGCTAATAGAATGCCTGAAAATATATTGGTGGGGCAGAGGAAAATACCATCAGCTTCCTCCAAAAATACAATGCGCAAACTGGAATACAATACTTACAAGCTCTGGAAAAAGACTAGCAGAGGTTAATATCAGGAGAGGGGTCTTCCAGGGCGACTCACTGTCCCCACTACTCTTCGTAGTAGCCATGATTCCCATGACAAAAAGTACTACAGAAGATGGATGCCGGGTACCAACTCAAGAAAAGAGGCAACAAAATCAACCATCTGATGTTCATGGACGACATCAAGCTGTATGGTAAGAGCATCAAGGAAATAGATACCCTAATCCAGACTGTAAGGATTGTATCTGGGGACATCAGGATGGAGTTTGGAATAGAAAAATGCGCCTTAGTCAACATACAAAAAGGCAAAGTAACGAGAACTGAAGGGATAAAGCTACCAGATGGGAGCAACATCAAACACATAGATGAGACAGGATACAAATACCTGGGAATAATGGAAGGAGGAGATATAAAACACCAAGAGATGAAGGACACGATCAGGGAAAGAAAGAATATATGCAGAGACTCAAGGCGATACTCAAGTCAAAACTCAACGCCGGAAATATGATAAAAGCCATAAACACATGGGCAGTGCAGTGCAGGAATAGTGGAATGGACGAAGGCAGAACTCCGCAGCATAGATCAGAAAACCAGGAAACAAATGACAATACACAAAGCACTACACCCAAGAGCAAATACGGACAGACTATACATAACACGAAAGGAAGGAGGGAGAGGACTACTAAGTATAGAGGACTGCGTCAACATCGAAAACAGAGCACTGGGGCAATATCTGAAACCAGTGAAGACGAGTGGCTAAAGAGTGCATGGGAAGAAGGACTAATAAAAGTAGACGAAGACCCAGAAATATACAGAGACAGGAGAAAGACAGAAAGAACAGAGGACTGGCACAACAAACCAATGCACGGACAATACATGAGACAGACTAAAGAACTAGCCAGCGATGACAATTGGCAATGGCTACAGAGGGGAGAGCTAAAGAAGGAAACTGAAGGAATGATAACAGCGGCACAAGATCAGGCCCTAAGAACCAGATATGTTCAAAAGTATGATAGACGGAAATAACATCTCTCCCATATGTAGGAAGTGCAATACGAAAAATGAAACCATAAACCACATAGCAAGTGAATGCCCGGCACTTGCACAGAACCAGTACAAAAAGAGGCATGATTAAGTGGCAAAAGCCCTCCATTGGAGACTGTGCAAGAAACATCAGCTACCTTGCAGTAATAAGTGGTACGAGCACCAACCTGAAGGAGTGATAGAAAACGATCAGGCAAAGATCCTCTGGGACTATGGTATCAGAACGGATAGGGTGATACGTGCAAACAGACCAGACGTGACGTTGATTGACAAAGTCAAGAAGAAAGTATCACTCATTGATGTCGCAATACCATGGGACACCAGAGTTGAAGAGAAAGAGAGGGAAAAAATGGATAAGTATCAAGATCTGAAAATAGAAATAAGAAGGATATGGATATGCCAGTGGAAATCGTACCCATAATCATAGGAGCACTAGGCACGATCCAAGATCCTGAAAAGAATCGGAAAAACTAGAGGCTGAAGTAGCTCCGGGCCTCATGCAGAAGAGTGTGATCCTAGAAACGGCACACATAGTAAGAAAAGTGATGGACTCCTAAGGAGGCAGGATGCAACCCGGAACCCCACACTATAAATACCACCCAGTCGAATAGGAGGACTGTGATAGAGCAAAAAAAAAAAAAAAAAATAATAATAATAATAATAATAATAATAATAATGGAGAAACAATTCCATAGTTATGTACATGTACATATATCTAAAGATAAATAAATGTACATGTACATAACATGTAGTATGTAATCTTCCACTTCATCAAGTATAGCATCCTTTCTCTTCAAGTTTTGTGATTAAAAAATGGAAATGAACTACTAAAGGCCTCAACAGACAGAATCATCATTTTTTTCTCTCTCTATTTTCGTGAAAGTTTCTTATTACATGCGACTTCAAGGGAAACTTAATGCAACATCTCGCAAAAAAGTTTCCGAATAGTGTATCTTTTGCTTTCGGTAAAGCGAGGAGAGTTTGAGAGCAAAGAGGAATTTGTCAAAAGTGAAAATGTGGCAAGATTTTTGGGGGAGAAAAAAAAAAAAGAAATCGAATTAGCCTCAGTGCGTAGAGGGAAGTTGAGGCAGAAGTTTGTCAGTTGCAGGGTGCGGGATAATATGCTAATGAGATAAGCTACATAGTATAGTGCACTTTTTCGAGGAATTGAACATACTGGTTGTAAGGCACTTCGTTTACTGTCATAATATTCATACGTTTCAGTTAAGCTAGTTAACTCCTATAAAATGAGAGTATCTATCATATAGTGTATAAAGTTTATTTACATTAACTAAACCTTGATAATTAGTCGTCGTTCAAGTTCCGGTTATCAACAATGGTCTTTTGTGCATTTTTATGAACCTAATGTGGCAATTATTAGTTCGTGTCTGTCAGCCTGCCTCCTGTAGTACCAGAAAAGTTGGAAAACCCGGACCACTCTGGGTGAGAACGACGTGAAGGGAGGCTAGATTTCTTTATAGATAAAACGTTGCCTCGTAAGCGAATGCGATTTCACACATCTATATGAAGCCTGTATGTAAATCAGCGTTAGCATCTGACGCCTCTGTTTACGATATCAATACATTATTCAATTGCATACTGTATTTAAGAGGTGTACATTGTTTGGTATATGTGTTTGTGAAGCCTACCATGAATAATCGAAGCGGTGTCGAGCGTGGTATTGCAAGTTTGTAATTGGATATTTACAGAGCCACCAGTCTTTCCTTATGAATTTAAGGTTGTTAGATAACACCAAAATGTATATATAGGATACAACGGCAATAGTTCGACAGATTGCGGCTCTGCTAGAATCAAAGTGTTTGCATCAGTGACATTTGTATAGCAAAGTATAGGACATATCCAGGTGCAAAGAAGGTTTGGAAGCGAAACAAGAAACTACACCAGTCTTGTATGAGAAACTTAGTATTACCAAGAAGCTCCCGGGGTCTAGTTGCTTCACTTGCCTGGTTGAGTGTTGACCAGTATTCGTGGGAATGAGGTCATGAAGATTACCATACGGGGCAAAACGAAAAACGTTGATAGAGATTGAAAAATTCCGATTCTTTTCTATTCACATAAATCTTCTTGGGTTATCTGCTGTCGGAAGAATGTCTCTTCTCCGATATCACTCCAAATTCAGAAGTGCATTTGTGAGGTTCAAACCAAGTAGAGGAAATCTGGATATATAATCACTGTTACATAAATCTATAACATTAGTTACATATATATATATATATATATATATATATATATATATATATATATATATATATATAGATATATAGATATATATATATATATATATAATATATATATATATATATATATATATATATATATATATATATATTTATTATATGTTTGTGTGTGTGTGCAAGTGTGTGTGTGTGTGTAGCAAAATTAAGGGTAGGTTCTAACGATCCAGTAAACAGCAATTTAGTGGGAAGGGATAGACGATTCTTTATTCCTTTCTAAGTACTTTATATATTATATATATATATATATATATATATATATATATATATATATATATATATATATATATATATATATATATATATGTATATATATATATATATATATATATATATATATATATATATATATATATATATATATATATATATATATATATATATATATATATATATATGTCAGATGAAAGAGGGGCTATGAGAATTAATATGTTTAAAATGCCAGTGTGATGTGCAATGTAATGTTAAGTGAAGTCACATATCACTTCTTTCTTGGAAACAGGCTGAGCTGTAGGGGCAGCTTACATGAGAAAGGAATTTGAATACGCAAGCAGTTTAACCGAGAGATCACTCACCCTGTCGTGAGGCGTGTACATTCGTTTGTACGGGTGTTACAGGCCTGATAGTCCAAGGCACTTGCGAAAGTCATATTCTTTTAGGTGAATGCTAAGAGGTGAAGTGGTACACGCCATGTGTCGGGAGAAAAAGCCCATCGTAAAGGTAGGACATATTTTGAAGACTTATAAAAACCGTTTACCTTTGGGAAGAGAGAGAAGTGGAAAATACTCTCTTTACATGAATACTTTGAAAAGAGTGATGTGTGATATATCTTTTATCCATTATTAGTTTTATTACAGATGGGTCCTATTCCATGGCTAATTTTGAGACGGAAATCTCTAACCTGACTAATCGATGAACTTATTGACATTTTGGGTCTGGGAGTGAATTCTTAGTCAGGAGGGTAGAATGTTAACTTACTGGTTTCTTTATGGGAAGTTTTAGGTTTCCTGCCATTATGATTTGTTAATCATTTTGTACTATTTTATAATCAACTGCTTTGAGTAATAAATAGTATATTTTGTACTTACAAGATCTTAATAGCCTAATGACATGATTGCTGACAGAGGGCACCATTGATAGCAGGTAAGAGTTTCCAGTTTGTGTAGTTTAGTGAACAGGGGGGGAGTAACAGTGGTGGCAAGCGGTTTTAAGAGGCTTTTTATATATTTTTATAAGCGTAGGTGTGCTCCGAAGAGACGGGTTACCAGTTAGATAGAGGGGGTCTTTTCTTTTTTGGTAGGAAAAAGGGGTTATTAATCATGTCACAGGCAACTCGGGGCTCTTTTTGCTGATTCAATTAGTCGGACAGAGGGAAGCTGTTCGTCTCTCAGGCTAAGTCAGCATCAACTTCTTGGTGTTCTAGAGTAATGGTGTTTAAAACGTGAGGAGGAAAAGTTTAATTTTCGACATATTGAAGTGTTTCGCAGTTCACGCATATTTGCGGTGTGTATACGAATTCGGTTTCCGGTCGTATGAAGATGTGAGTGTATTTTCGAGTTTTTTTTCTTGTTTTTTTCTTTTCATCTTTTATATTTTTTTTACCTTTTTGTTGTTGTTCATGTTCCTTGTGTTTGTTTGTGGCGAATTTACTTGAGCGGAGATTTTGTTGCGAGAGAGAGAGAGAGAGAGAGAGAGAGAGAGAGAACTGGGAACTAGCACGGTTGCCAGGGCGAATTGATTGGTAAGCATTTTGCATGCTTTTTTCCTTTTCTATCCCCTCCCTATTTTTGATATACTGGGCGTGGGGCGCGTTTGTCATCCATTATTCGGGGAAAATTTGTGTTAATTTTTCTTGATTGGGTTTGGTGTATATAAATACATTGATGGTATTGAGATTAGGGAAGCTTATAGAACAAAATAGCTTTCGGAAACAGGGAAAAATGGCGGACACTAAAAACACTACGACGCTACTACATCACGTAACTAACATTAGTGCGGCGTGAGTCCATTCAGAGGGATTGTACATGGCGTATTATCACAGCCTGTAAATATCTTTATTGAAGGAGTTAATAATTATCTAGCGGGAAAGAATATAGCAGATGATGTAGAGGCATTTAGAGAGGCGAAAGCTTTGCTAGACTTCAATAAGGAAGACCTCTCCCACCGTTCCAGGAGTTTCCAATTTGCAAAATGTCGTACCTGGATGGACTTGCAAGCCTTTTTGAAAACAGCGTATGGCTCAAAGGAACACGGAGATATGGTGAGGGACCTTCGGGGTCTATATAAACTACGGAAGGGCACTAATAGCCTCGTAGAACATAGTTCAAAACTGTTTGACGCTGTGGCGGATTGGGTAGGAAAATTGAAAACATCTAAATGAGTTACAGGGGACAATCTCTCTCTAAATAATATTCATAAACTGATCTATTTCTCCCTGCTCTTGCACAAGGTACTGGATGCGATAGTGGATAGCTTTGATGAAAAGATTGAACCTACTTCAGACGAAGAATTACTTTATACCCAAATAGATAAACACAGGTCTAAATGTCCCACTGTAGATAGCACAATTTTTAACGGGACAGGGCCCGATGGATAGGGTACAAAGAGACACAGAATTTTCTCCTCCTCATCTGTGCGCAAAGTTGAGTATAACAAAGATTGATCGATCAAAAGCAACAGCAGTTGTGCTGTTTCAACTGCAATAAACCAGGGCATCCAAAGAAATTTTGTAGGGTTAAATATTGGGGAATGTGTAAAAAAGTACTGATCATTATTGGCAATCTTGTCCGTCTTAGATATGGAGAGATGCGAGACCTACACCTCAAGGTTCTGGTAATTATAATGTGAGAACTTCCCAGGCAGGTCAATGGATGCATGTATGTGCATGTAGGTTTGTGTATGTTCCACATACACTTTGAAACATACTGAGCAATTTTAACCAAACTTGGTATACATACTACTTAACGTATGGGAATGAACACTGTTGGGTTAGGACATCAGTGACACTAAAAGGGGAGGGGTGTGGGAAGCGAGAAAATGTGGTAATCCATAGTTTTTCGAGGTTGCTGAGATAAATAGTGATGCTCCTGATGCCCTTTAAGTCCAAGTTAAGGCCCAATTGAAGGAGGGGTGAGAAGCAACTATCTTAAGAGGAATGAGAGAGAGAGAGAGAGAGAGAGAGAGAGAGAGAGAGAGAGAGAGAGAGAGAGAGAGAGAGAGAGAGAGTTTATTAGTTGTAATCAGATATTTCCCAGACAGTGCCGGGTTGCTCAGCTAGTAAAAAATAAAAAGGTATTTTTTTTAATATAACATAAAATTATGAGTACAGTAAAAAGAAAAAGAGTTTACCAAGCTGTGTTGAGCATAATACGAAAGCATAGATTCAGAATTGAAATCATGTTCAAAAAGTGCAACAAAAACATACCATCAAGAGAGCGCCGTTTGTTTTGTCTTCACCAAATTTAGCTGGGAAAATATTCTTTCAACACAGGAGGCTGAAGAGTATGGCAATACAAGGCCACACATGAAGTCAGACAATAAACTATACTTGGACTGACCATTTCCATCTAATATATTCCTTAAATTATGCCAAAATTCAGGTACTTCGTGAGAAAACATTGGATGCACCATCTCCGTTGCCCAAATAAGGACCCTCCATTCTTCCTGTAAGTCATCAAGCTGATGCTCAGACAACGAAGAAGGACCTTTCAGGGAAAGTTTAACGATGGACTTCATCTGTCTTTCAGTACTTCTTACTTTTTTGGCTCCATGTTGTGCAGCATAGCAATAACACTGTCTTCTAAGCAGCTGTCTGACCGAAACCTTCTTTCATTTCTCAATAGATTGTTTGTTTCAGGACTTTCTGTGCATCATTTTCAAGATTTCGAAGACCTTAACATTTTAATTTCAAGCTTTCAAACTCTGAGTTCATTTTTCAAGAGATTTTTTCAAGCGCTGGTAGCACTGGTAGTGCAGTGAATAGGGGGCAACAGACGGTATAGTCTGGCTAACGCGCTAATGATACAAATTTAAGCAGCTCATTTGTTGTAAAAAAAAAAAAAAAAAAAAAAAAAAAAAAAAACGCTTTCGTGAAAAACGCGACGCCCTTATAACATGGGGATCTGTTCTTTCGTAAACCGCCGGTTGTGCTGAGGGGACAGACCGAGTGACAGTTCGGGCCAGTTTCAGCTTCCACATAAACTCACGAGAGGTCTCTCGTATAGAGGTGTTGAGCGTTTAGTGATTCTAAATTTGCTAGTTGTTAGTCATTAGGAGTTCGGCCTATGCTTTTAAGATCTTTATGGTTAATTTCGAATTTACATTTCTTTGCATGTTCACGAATGCACTCACGCCTCGATAGGAATCGAATCTCGCTTTTATTAACCTGCGGGTAGAGTCGACATATTTCCCAAGGTTACATCTAGGGTAATTAAATAGGTAAATGACTCCGAGGTCATCATAGGCTGCAGATTCTCTTTGTGTTTGAATAAATATCCAATGGTGATCGGACTACAAGTATTGGCTTTAGACTAATTGCCGTAATTCTCGATATAAATTTTTATCATGAAGGGGCGGGATGCTTTCATATAGTCATAATTTAGGTACAGTTGGTTTTCACATTTTGGATGGAAAATGTTATTCAGAAACTGTTGTGGAGATGTTTATGAAACAGTTTGGATAGAAAGCAGTTGTCAATCAAGTACTGATGGAGGTAAAGGATTCCATTAGGGAAATTGTTCCATTCGGATGTTATACTGAAAGCCCTGTGGAAGAGGGTAGTTGAAGAATTTAGTTTAAAATTATAAAAACAATGAATAAAAAAACTATAACCTAAGCCATTAGTATTAAAATGATCATCGTGTCTCAAAACCATTACATATAGGAAAGGAAGTTTGTTTTATTTTCATTTTCATACTTTACCGTAAACTTAATTATTCATGTGCATACCAGTTGGCATATACGAGAAGTTAATAGCTCGACCTTTATACCTAAAAAGCAAAACCGTCTCATCGACATACCTACTATAAAAAAAGGGATTGAAAGCCAATGGGCACTCATCCAGTTTGCGTTCCTCCAGGGAGCACATGGGAATGTTGGCGGTGGCAGGACCCAAAGGGGATCCCATTGCCATACCTCGACCTGAATGTAGGCTTTACCATTAAAGATGAAAGCTGTGTCCAGCACACCAAGCGCTGACAGTTTTTTTAAAGTCCGTGAAATTAAAAGGGTTAAAAATGGCATCTGGGTTGATAAAAAATCAACAGGCACGTTAGTAAAGAGTGATTCGATATCCATGTTAAATAAAATAAATGTGAGTCCTGAGGAAAAATACTTTCATTAAAATTATCTGAATTTTTACAACTATATTTCTTGGGGGTTAAAGTACTTAGAAAGGAATAAAGAACTGTCCTTCCCCTAGTACAAAATTCCTCTGTAGATGTGTGTGTATATATATATATATATATATATATATATATATATATATATATATATATATATATATATATATATACATATATATATATATATATATATATATATATATATATATATATATATATATATATATATATATATATATATACACACACACAGTTCATGAAATGCTTACGCTTTTTATATATATTGATGGATCGCTTTTTGTCTTTATCAGTTAAGAAAACTACATTGTCTCCATTTCATTTCAAAACAGCAGTCACAACAAGTTCAACAGGTGAATTCCGATCGCAAAAGACAGTTCCTTCTTTTACACTAAACTCACGATAAATCTCAGATGCTCATGTAGTTAAAAATACAACGATAAAAAGCATTTCATGAACTCTCATACCCACCATGAAAAATGTTTTCCTTCTTTGTAATTCCAAGACCACTTTATCATCCCTTAACACAAATGTAGTACGTCCCCCACCACAATATTCCTCGCCAGTTACTCTCCAGACTTCTAGAAGGAATATTTATATTGGCAAAAACCACCTGAAGGGTAATAACAAATGGTATTTTATCTGGCTATAAAAATCAGATTAAAAGGGATCTGGTCTTACTTTCGATCGTTTTCCTTTAAAGGTTTGGTCCTCTGTTTCCAACTGTGACGTTTACGGTCAGATGGGATGGTTAGATTGGGGTTAAACAAGACTGTTTGTTAATGGAATTAGGAAGACAGAAAGTCCTTTTCTTCGGTTTCCAGGGTTTCTGGAAATGGCTTCCTTACAAAAAGTTGGTCTAAATGATGTCGTTCATATTTATAGGTAATTCAACTTGACGTCCAGGATAGGTTGTTGTTTTGTTTTTCGACGGCGTTCATAACTGGTTACACGAAAAGTTCTTTATGAATTAAGAAAAAATAATAAATAAACAATTAATAAAAAATAAATCATGAAAAGAAATGCAAATATTTTATGTTAATATTTACTCCAAAAGAATGAGGTAACTTAAGAACAAACTTTTGCAAACATTTTTTTGTTTCTATTTAAAAATTATTTAATCACATGCTGTAAATCCGAGCAGCTTTTACATGATTGATAAAAATTCCGTACCTTTGGAAGAACAAAATGTTAAAGACAGAATTTTTCATATCTCAAAAAACTGAGCCATTGCGTTCAATTGCTGAACAAATAGTCTCATTAGTTTTTGATTTCATAGATGTTCTCAAAACACTGGATCGTTGGTAGTCAACGGGTCTATTTGTCTGATTTAACGTAGTCAAGTATTTTACCTATAATGTCATTATTTCACTAAGTTGTCCACCAATCAGGAATCTATACTTAAACACCATAGGTTTTGCTTTTTATACCCTTTTCTTCAATTATCAAAAGCAAATTTCCTTCATATATGATATAACTCTACTACAGAAAATTAATCATATTTTTACCCAGCATTTTGGAATTCATAGACATAAATTCTGAAGAGTTTATAAGAAAGAAATGATGAAGCCAAATACTATATTTCGAATGTATTCACTGTGCCTCTAGATGTCCTATTCTTCCTAATACCCATAAAGTGAAAATGAATAGCATTCAATCATCCCCATTCGATATTCAGTCACAGAGGCGGAACTAGTTAAAATCTTTGGGTGTTAAGCCTATCAGCATTATTGCTTCCCGAGAAAAGTTGTCTTTTCAGAAACTTTATTCGTCTCAGTTGAAAGAGATTCTCTGCTAAAGGAATATTTCAATTGCTCTCTTCCGAAGTTGGAGGAATTAGCAGCAACGTCTTCTCATGGGGATCTCCTCCTCAGCTGTGTGTGTCTGTCAGTCTGTCTTTCAAACACTATCCTTTGAGAATCGCAGTAAAAACTGAGGAGAAGCTTAATAAGAATTGTCTTTACCTAGCATAATAACGGCGAAATTTCAATCAAAAGAAAACAGCCCGAGACAGAAATCTGGTATCCATTTTATTTTCTTTTGTTAAATGTCGATGTTTCCAATTATCATTAGACCAAGCTAGTCAACATGGTGTTAATGGTCACGCAAGGAATAGTCATCTTGGAGATAGTCACCTGGGGACAGGTCATTTTGAAGTTTGTCACATGGGAGCTGGTTACCTTGTACAACTGGACACGAAATTCTAGTTGTCTTCAGTGACCCACCAGTGGCTGGTTACCCGATAGGCTAATTAGACTAAGCCTAGGTGCCACGTAGTCCTAAAGTCCACTATGATATACATAAATTTATATATATATATAAATATATATATATATATATATATAATAGATATATATATATAATATATATATATATATATATATATGTATGTATATAAGATAAGCAGGGCAGTAGAAAACAGACTGGTACATAAAAACATCTTATTATATTAGTGCGACGTTTCAAAACATTTCTTATTTTCAAGGTTGTAATAAAAGAATAAATGTTGTTGATTATCAGTACAAAAAAAATGTATATAATAACCTCTTTAAACAAAATGTAAATAATGATAGATTAGTCATTGCTGGATGTACCAACCTATATAGAAAGGGGAAGGAGGACTACTGGAATGTGGGTTGGTGAAAAGCAAAGAAGTTGGTCACGACAGAGAGAGAGAGAGAGAGAGAGAGAGGGTTGGGGGGTGGGGGGGGGGTGTTGGGGTTTTTTTTTTTGGTTGTGGAGGAGCTTTGGGCATTCACAATGGTACTGTCTGTTTGATAGTTAGTGATTCCAGAATAGATGGAGCTAGCTGGGAGGCCCTTGTAATGAATTAAATTGATTGTATTCAATGTTACTACCACAATCTTCAGAGGATTCTTTGGAATTAGATTCATTTTAGATGCCCATAATGTCTTGAAGTAATCTGAGAAAGCTTGTGGTTAAAAGTTATATCATGTAAAAATGGAACACTGGCATAAATCTGAAGTTTGGGAACGGTTGGAATTTTGCACTTTGGCATGAAGTGGTAGTTTGAAATTTTCCGCACATATTAAAAAAACAGGTTAGATGGAAAAAAAAATTGATGGTGAAAAAACTGTGTAAAAATCTAATTCGAGGATAAATGGAAGGCTCTATACAAAAGAGTAGACAAGGCATTTAATTTAAAGTTGAAAATAAAAATATCTACCATAGAGGTTGGATCCTAAACCCTTGAAAGTAGGTTTCCTCCAAATACTTGTGTAAAAACAATCTGATTCTCGTGAGACTGAAACATCTAAAAAGGATAACTTAATATCCTGCACAACTTCAATACTGAATTTTACATTCGGATGTCTACTGTTTGCGAAATCGAGGAATGTTCAGCATCCCCAAACGAGATCTAAAGAAAGTAAAAGTATCATCTACATATCTTTTGTAGAATAAAATGTAAATACTGAGAGGGCAGCTGCCCAACAGCTGCTCCTCGAAGTGACACAAAAATATTCGCGAACGTGGTGCCCAGAGGGGAACCCATTGTCATACCATCAATTTGTTTAAAAGCAGTGTGATTAGAAATAAAGGCTGTGTCCAGCACAGCAAATTCAAGAAATTTTCTAAAACCATCTGAGTTAAAATTATGGTCTCTTCAACAGGAACATTTGTGAATAGAGACTCGACATCGAGGATGGCCAAAACTAGGTCTGAGTCTTGAGGGAGAATGGTATTCTTGAACGTGTAGTAGTTCGTCAACGTATATTGATTTCTGGTGAGAGGCTCAAGAAGAAGAACCATAAATTTTGCCATTTTATAATTTGGGGTGTGGTAGGTTGTCCGAATGGGCATCATTGGAACGCCTTCCTTATGAGTTTTAGGGAGACCATATAAGACACCGAAAGAACCAACTATGCTAAAAGGGACCTATAAACCTCATCAGAAATA
>NC_061098.1:59270047-59272547 GCF_015104395.2 Macrobrachium nipponense | reverse complement strand
CTAGCCTCGCCCTTGAGAACCTCGCTCTATCCCAGGATGTGTCTGGAGCCGTTTACACTCTCTTGGATTACCACCAGGATAGTGGCACACCACAACCATCACGAGTCGAGCTCCTGCCAAGCTCCTCCTACCAGCTGTCCTATTACTTGGCTCCCAGTGGAAGAATCCAGTTCGCCCGCACCCTATGGTGAAGCCTTGCAGCCAACTGACCTCCCTCAGGCCTTTACGCCAGTCACTCCAAGGAGATAAGGTAAGAAAAGCGAAGTTGTTTGCCCATATTCACCTCTTTCTTTATCTTGCACTCAAATTTTCCTTGCTGTCAAATTCCCTGTGTCCCAATTCCAAGAATTCCTTGAAATCCATTTTAATATTGATTCCCCTTAATAGTGTGTTTCCTTGCTTGCTATATGCTCTTGCCCTTCATTGTGAGATAACCAGTCAAGTAAATTACTGTTTTGATATACGTCAGTGTGATAAGGTTATCGTTACTGCTAAGTATTGCACAATCTTGTGATCCTCTTGTGTCATTACTGTACGTCTTGCAGACCCCTCATCAGTCTGTGTTGCGCCCCATGGCATATACAAACTTTAGCAGAACCACCTCAAGTCTAACCGCCAGGAAGATCCACAGTTATTGGCAGTAGGTCTGGCGATTGTATACGTAATCGGCAAGGTTGATTGCTGTTTACCTTTGTCAAGTTTAGTCGAAGCCTTATCTAAAACAAAAACAAAGAAAATATATTCTGTGAAGCTATTCACAGATGATGGCCATCCATTATGTAAACCTGACAGGAATATATCCGGTGTCAAAACTTATAAAAACAAAAAAAAAAATATATTAGATAGAGTAAATTTTTTTTGTTTAGATTCAATATGCTGTTTACTAGCTCGAGTCTCTCTCTCTCTCTCTCTCTCTCTCTCTCTCCTCTCTCTCTCTCTCTCTCTCTCTCAAACTAGCTTGTATATAAGCTTGGTAAATATTTCATACCATGAACAGCTGCAGATTTTATGTGATAAGGGGGTTTGGGTCTTGATACGTTTGTCCCATATTTCTCTAGAAAAACCCTCTTGTTCTGGCTATCTATTTATCTATCTACCTCTCCGTCTGTCCGTCTTTCTAAGCATGAACTTTACTACAGCACATCGGTCTGAGCGACCTTTCGTTAACAATACGGTAAAAATGGCCACTCCAGAAACGCTGCGCCCAGTGCAAACGCGTCTGACAACGTATGAACATGGCATGAAGAGACTAAATGCAGGGCAGCTGCTTTCACTGTTTTGTAATTAAAGTCCGGCCAAATAACATTAGGAAGCAACGCGAGGTACGAATTTCGCTCTCACGCTAATTTACAAGCTCTCGCTTTGGGAGAATCTCGGGGAAATGGGACGGATTCACCGCTCTCCCGGAATCCTGTCATGACGTTTTCTCGAGGCATCGTTGAGAGTTCGGTGCCTAATGTGCGAGGTGCACCTGATGTTCAGAGAGAGATCAGAGTTTCGCAGTAGTGAGAGGATTCATCACGGCATGTGCGTCCGAAATGAGAGGTGTGAATGAATTTTCTAAAATAGATATTTTGGCTAAAAGTCGTGTCAGGTTTAATTAACCTTGTTCCGGCATGACACGCAGTTACGTAGTACTAAAAAGTTACTACACAGTATCAGTAACGATGTTAAACAACCCCTATTGTCAATGAAAACAACACGGCAACTCAAGTTATAAACAAAGCCATTATAGGTCTCGGTGAGAGATTTTGAAATTTTTATTGTGAAATAAAATTAGAGTGAAAAGGAACTCACTACATCGACTTTGAGGTTTCTTTATGTTAAAAACATTCCTTTTACCTGAGGCAGAGTAAAGGTTCATAAAGGGAATATTCTGTCTTCTATTCTTTTGAAGGAGCCCAATACTTCGACATTTCCTTAAATGTGCAAGATTGATTAGAATAGATGCCTACATTCTTTCTCTGCAGGAAACGCATGATAAAATGCTTAGTTTATAAAGTACTCTGTTTATATGAAACAGCAAATGGGCATTGAGAGTTAATTCGAGGGAGTAATTGGCTGAAGAAATAAGCAAAAAAACTGAGAAAAGGAAATGATTGAGGCATAATGAAAGAAAATAGAACAATACTGGTATAGACTGGTCTTGCAGCTGCTGTAAAGCTGAGGCAGTGTTCACTTTGATGTTATAAGCATTAGCCTTCGACGAGAAAAAAGGAAATGAACATGCATGATAGCTCTTTTTTTTATATTTTCTTATTTTTCTGGACTGGCATCCCACTGTGTTATGTATGACTCATTTTTCTTGGAGACTTCACTTATAAAAGTAGTGTTGGTTGAAAAGGAAAGATTTGTATTTGAAAAAATCATTTACAGCATTCGGATCAGTTATGTAAAATGGATAGAGTTCATATTAAGTTTTATCAGGTAATATTAAAGATGATATGCGGTTATGACAGCGCCCTAATTCAGTAACGTTGATGCTATTAGTACACTTTAG
>NC_061098.1:59255047-59265047 GCF_015104395.2 Macrobrachium nipponense | reverse complement strand
ATGCATGGGATGGGTGTAAGTTTTCCTTATTCTTTGGAAGACACAAATATAATGGGGACACACAGATTATTATTATTTTTTTTTTTGTTATTGTGTTGGAGAGATTACTTTAAAATGCCGATGATTGGTGTTGCATCTGGTGTTGATTTTGGGTGTGGCAATGGTGGTGTATACTGTGGGTTTGGCAATAGTGGTGTATGATATTTGAATTGCACCCTTACTTGAGATATTTGCAAGAGAATTATTACTGTGGAGAATTATTATTATTAATAATAATTGTTATATTACTTGATATTTTACGGGAGGGTTACTCAAGTAGAATTATCATTACGGGAGACTTGTTTTACGAGAGATTTGAGATATTTCATGGGAGATTATTTTGTGATCATTACAGATAAATATTTGTGGAGAATTATTACAATAAATTATGGGAGAAGTTTTGGGGTTAATTATTTGATGAGTTTTTGTAACTTTGGAGAATGTTTCAGTAATTCATGAGTGACGAGTTTTGCTGAATCTTGGTGAATTTTGTGCTGAATTGTGCTGAATTTTTTCGTGAATGGACAAGCATTAACATTAGTGATGTTTTTTTTTTATGCTAATACTAGTGGTTTTGATGATAGCAATTTTGGTGATTTTGCTAATAGTGATACGTCTGATACTGTTTTTTTTATATATTTACTATTACGTGGCTGTTGTAATGCTATCAAGGGTGGTGTTGTTTTTTTTTAATTTGGGAGGAACTAACAACACATTATTTTTGTTTTCCTTTTTTATGAGTTCAGCAGATAATTGCTTGACATACGTGAGTCACGGGGGATAGTTAGCAATGCCGTTGATTTTTCTTTTCTCTTTTTTTGGAAGTTAGCTATCACTGACACAAGTTTTTTTTTTTATCATGGGTGACTTTGAATTTATTTTTTCTCTCCAGTTTGTGTGAATATTTTTTAATGTCTCAGTTCGTGACTTAGAGTCATTATTCGGGTTTGTGTTTGTGTTTTCAGCTATTTGATGCTGCAGAGAAATATATGGGAGAATTTTTTGCTTTTTTTTAATGCATACGTAATGGCACTACATTTTTTTTTCTGGATATTTGTGTTCCAGAAATTGTGAGTTTTCTTGCACAATACCTTTGTTGTATTTGTGACAGCTTTACCAGAGATAGGGAACTTGGTTAAGTTTTCTAGTGACTTATGTCGTAGGTGCATATGGAGAAGTCTTGGCTAAGACACTTTGAATTTGGAATTTTGTTATAATGAGTTGTGGCACATTGGTGATTTTTTCTAGAATTTCCTAGGCAATTTTATTTGCCGAGTTTTTGCCCTTTTTCAGCAGTTATGCTTATCAGAGAGAGCTTATAGTTTTTACTATAATATTGAGTCATTCTCTGGAGAATTGGAGATATATTATTTTGGAGATATAATTGGAGGTATATAATTTTGGAGTTATAATTTGAGATATAATATATGGTGATATATTTTTGGCCATTTGATATTTGCCAATGGTGGTGAGAGCTATGTTTAGTTCAATTATTTTGCAGCCATCTTTGTTGCAAATGGAGGCACATTTTTGGAGATATATGGGGCAATATTTGTGAGTGTGTGAGTTAGATGCTTTGAGTGCACATTTTTTTGGAGATGGGACTTCATTTTTTTTTATATTCCCACTTGGAGATATATTTTTTGGAGCCTTGTTTTATTCCACATGGAGTTGTTTGTGAAATAGAGGTAAATATTTTTTTATTTGCCGAAATAGAGGTGACTATTCTTTATTCCTGGATTGGTGGTTTTTTTTATTAACATGTGGCTATGGGGGTTGGTTATTAACCAAATGGAGGAAATATTTTTATAACCGGAGTGGTGTTATTATTAATATGGTATCTCATATTAATATATGGAGGTGGAATTAATCTTTGGTGGGTGACCTTTTTTTTTGTGGTTATGGAGTTTTTTTTTTTAAGCCAAGAGAAGATTTCTGTGGTTCTTTCTTTTTGGTTTCGTGACTATTTGGAGGCGAGTGGCATTACTGCATTGTAGTCCTATGGAGATGTGCATTTTTTATGTTCACATGTATGTTATTTTGGAGGCATATAATTGCTGCATTATGAATTTATCGTAGTTTTTTTTATCCCGGATAGGTGATAATTTATATAATTGGGCAGTGTCATGTTGAGAGTTAAGTCTTCGAGACAAATTTTTGAACACATTAGTAATATGCTGGAGTTAATTTTGTGAAATGTGCTTACTTCGTCTCAGTACAGACTTGTGTGTCTGACTAGACATTTTTTATGCTGCAGTCGAGCATACACGTCTGCAGGTGTATTTTTCTGCTGACAAACGCTGTGCTGGTTCCTTTTCCTCTGGTTTGTGATTGCTCAGAGTTTTTGCAATATCTGGAAATGTTGACAATAGCTTTTCACAAAAGCGCATGTGTGAGAGTTTGCTTCCTGGTTGTGTCGGTTGATAAAAGTTGCTATGTCGAGAAAATTCCGTAGCTATTCATGGGGCATTTCTTGGGAAAAATGTGGGGATTATGCATATTATGCATATATTCTGCATTTTGTGATGGGGAAATTTACTTGTGATTATCTTTTTTTTTCTTTCTTTCTTTTTTTTCGTCCTTTTCCTACGAGAGATATTAGCTTTAAATAGCATTTCTTTTTGGACGGGAGATGTAATTTATCGGGAGATGTAATTTATCGGGGTTGTTATTTACGTAAATGGGAGTTTGACATTAAGTCTCATTGTAATTAATTATATGAGCAGTAAGGGGTTTTTGCTGTTAAAAGTTGGAGATTTTTGCTGATTTTGTGAGTTGCTGTAATATCAGAGCTTGAGAGAATATTTTTTTTTCTTTTCTTTTCCTTGGGTTCATTGTCTTTTATTCCTTATTTTTACTTATGAGAACATTCGAGTTTGAAATGTGAGTGCAGAAGTCCGTGGAGTTGCTGTGAGTTTTTGGATTGTGTGTGCTGATGTGTGAATTTGGAGAATTGAGTTGGAGAACTTGACATTTTTTTTTTCCTTTGCGAGTTATGATAATGACTTGTGATTTGGTGGTCATATTAAATGGAGTTAATTGGGAGACTTTCAATTAGTATTTCTGACGTTTTGAGGTCGTTGTTTGATAGAAGTAGTATATCTAGGGTTAATTTTCTTGGATTGACCGATAACTTGACTGACATACTAACACACCATAAAAGTCGTTCCCCAATGCTAGCAAGACGTCCACCAGCCGTGCAGAGTGTTGCTGTCGTTTTATCCAGAGTGATTACGAGAGTTCTACTGAGTTCAGCAGTGCTTTTGGGGATCTGCAGAAGTCATTAGAAGTCTTCTACAATTAGGGAGGCATTCCGTCTTCCTACAGCATGTTTCAGTCTGTTCAAGAAGTTGCAGACACGCAAAGAGGGATATTCAAGAATCCAAAATGAGAGAAAATTCTAGTGCTATTTGGAGATAAAGCGTGATAGACTTTACTTTGTGCTGCCAGAGATGTGCAGTTATTATTTATATTTCATTTTAAGCCGGCCAATGTTTTTTATATTATATAAGCTGTTTTGTTCGACCATTTACTAGGCGGGAGCTAGCAAGTGTGCGTGGCCAAGCTATGTAAGTCCTAGGGTTATAATTAATGATATATTACCAATATGTTCGTTGTGACCTTTTTGGAATGTGGAGAACAGAGCCGAAGCAACGACACGAGGAAAGCTAATTAATGATTTCTGTGATGGCGTGATTCGAAACTGCATAGTTAGGCGAGTGAATGTTCGTCAGTTCATGTGTCTTTATTCAAAGTGCCTTTGGGAAACTGGCTGCGACCAGTAACAAGGGGTGTTAACGAAGTCTGCATTCGTATGTGCGTGTGCGCCTCTTCTATTCTTAATGTATCACCAGCCAAGTCTATGGGGAGACTTGCATAGAGATCCGAGGGAGGAAGGCAAACTACAATGGCGGTGGCTAAGTGTTTATTTATTAGTGAGTGAAATATTCCAGCTGCATGGGTGAGTTGAATTACTTTAGCCAAGTTGAATTACTTTAGCCAAAGGGATGGCTTGTTTGATATCTTGTAAGATGTTCCATTTTATTAACTTTGTCTTTAAACTTATGTGTGCTAACGAGTGTGTTACTCATGTCTTTGAAACAGACGATTCTGGCGAAGAACTATGTGTTCTGGCAAAGGGGGGACCGAGGGTCCCGATGGGAGAATAGACAATTGGTGTGACAAATTACTGTTTTAGACATTTTAATGTTGGGGAGGTGGGGGGGGGGGAACTGAGTTAAGTTAGTCTGTGAGACTTGATTTAGACTTGATTGATTAACTTTCCATTGTTAAATAAATAGTTCTTTTTATATAACTTCGTCTCTCATTTTGATTACCTGTTACAAAGGAGAGAAAGAGGTGGAGAGAGAGAGAGAGAGAGAGAGAGAGAGAGAGAGAGAGAGAGAGAGGGATTGCTTAGAGAGAGAGAGAGAGAGAAAGAAAAGTCGCGAGCCGTTGGTCACTTGGAGAGAGAGAGAGAGAGAGAGAGATTGTGTGTCGGTTTGCCTGATGCTCGAGTTACACGTTAACCAAATAAATAACGAGATTAATATCCCGTTAACACACACACACATATATATATATATATATATATATATATATATATATATATATATATATATATATATATATATTTATATCTGTGTGTGTGTGTGTGTGTGAGTGTATATGTATATATATTTACGTTTTCTTTTCTCCTCGCCGCTCCGGTATTTATAAGTTGCATTTAGCTCGAAGCGGCAGCCATTTTACCCCCAAATTTGGGAGGGATTTAGGGAAACTCAGAATAGCCCAGACCAGACAAGGGAATACGAATTTCCAGCAATTCGTATTTTAGCAGGAGGGTAAAAATTTGTTAAGCATTATGGACATATCACAAAGGAAAGTGTGCAGCCATGTAGGTACTTCCTAGGCCTATTCTTAAGACCCATTTCACTTTTACCCTTTTACTGCCCATATGTGTTTCTAGATGACCTGCCAATTGGGGCGGGGGAGGTTGAGGGGAACTACCCCCAATGCAAATCATCCGCACCATGGAACGACCTCAGTCCTGCCATTCCCTCATAATGGACAGACGTCTGTTCTAGCCTTCCATATAGGCCTAACAAATGCGCTGGCTGGCGCGCCCCCAAAACTCGGACAAAGCCGATGCCAATCTCATCAAACTACATTCCTTAAGGCATCCAGGTACGTCTGAGTTACATTCATATAGCCAGTTCTTTTCTTCTGAGTCAAAGAAACTCTCCCCCATTTTCAAATTCAATTTCTAACTTCTCAATCGAACCTCCTTCCAATCCACCTAGTGATCGCATGCTTCCTTTGTGACTTGCCCAAGATCAACGAAGATCTTCATTGAGCTATTCTATTTAAGCACTAGATTTCTCCAATTCTTTCAGCATTGTGTGTATTTAAGGATAAATTCCCTCCATAATGTATTAGTCATAAATGTTGTGCGAGAAGTCTTTGTTTTATGTGTGTGTAACCTGGAATTAATTTCCAGATTTCCAGCTGCCGGCTACGTGCATCCCTGCCTCATTGCCAGCACTTAATTACCTTAGAAGATATCAAGTTTGGAAACTAGCCATGTACAGATTGTGAATTCGGCCATTCTCTCATATTATTGTGAATAAGAGAGTAATTTAAAACAGCACACTGTGCCCTCTCCATACGGCTTATCTGCTGTTCAGTTATCTCAGGCTGTTCAATGTTTTTTTTTTTTAATAAACTTAAATTAGATCTATTGGCTGAGTTTCCATGGCGATCTTAAAGCATTTAAAAGCTCTCTAACTCAAGGTAAAACAGAAGCGTTCCATTCTTACTCCCTTATCCTTACATGTGTGTGTTGTGTTGGACCTTTTTCCGCAAGGCTTAATACTTCATTACCAAAATCCCCAGCCAAGACACCACACACATACTTCACAAGTATTATGATACTAAATATCCGTCTGACACTGCTTTAAGAAGCAGGAAGTGAAATGCCTAAAATCTGAGTTGCAGGCTCAGCAGGAAAATATTCCGGAAGCCTCTTGATAAAGCTTATGCATTGACCGTTGCTACATTTAATGTTGCCACATCATTGCAAAATGAAGAAATCATTCGAGGATGGTGAAATAGTGATGGAGTGTTGGCTTGCAGCGTCTGAACTTTCGTTTGAAAGTTTCAAGAATAAGACAGAAATCATAAATGCAATCAAATCTATGCCATTGTCTGGGAACTCGGTCACACATAGAATAGAAATGTGTTTAATCAAATGAAAGCAGTCATTGAGAAATGTACGTAATTCGGCTTACAGTTCGATGAATCTACAGCCCAATTAAGTATATGTTTTTGAACTCATGGGTTTTTCTGATGACACTGTGAAGGAAGATATATTAGTGTTCTTACCGCTGAAAGAAAACATTCGTGGAGTGGATGTTTTTCATGTTTTCAAGGATTTCACTGACGAAGTGAGTCTACCTCTTTAAAAACTTCCGTTAACAACAACAGATGTGGCTCCATCTTTGATAGGTACCAATGTAGGCTTTGTGACTCAGTGCAAAAAGACTCTTAAATTCCCTCAGTTCATTAGCTACCAGCAAGTTCTTCATTCGAAAGTTGTTAACTATGAGCATATAATGAAGGTGGTTATAAGAATAATGAATTCTATTCGTGCTAGGGCTCTTCAACACAGGTTCTTTAAATCTCTCGTAGATGAAGTGGATGTCCAGTATGGTGACCTTGTATCGCTTAAGGAAGTGCGTTGGTTAAGTAGGGGAATTTTTCTCAAAAGATTTGAACATTTAATTCCCGAAATCAAGAGCTTGGAACAACATCGAGGGAATTCATATGAAGAACTCGATGATCCAAAATGGCTAGCTGACCTTGCATTTTCATCAGACATCATATCTAAACTGAATGAGCTAAATCTAGAATTGCATGAAAATGAAATCTGTCTCAAATGGTAAGTTCAGTAAATGTTTTCATGAATAAACTGAAGTTATGAAGAGGCTTAACATCAAAAGTTCTGCGTTTTCTGTTGCTTCTACTTAACGCGAATAAGCTCAACACGATTCTGGATAAGTTCAAAAAGAAGTTAGCAGACTTCAGTAATGTTTTACCAGCTATCACATCCCTGTCTAACCCATTTTGCAACAATTATGTTACTGACACGACATCTCACCTCGAATCTATTTTCAAAGTAAACGTCAGTGACCTGGAGATGGAAATAATAAGTACTTTGCAAAGTGACGTGCAACTGAAGAGCAACGCAGAACATCAAGAATTCTGGACATTAGTAAATGGAAAGCTATTTCCACTACTGAAAGAAGTATATCAAAGACTACATTCGTGCTTCGGGTTCGACAATGAAAACCCAAGTAAAGGTCACGTCTCATGATGTCACCTGAATGACTGCAGAAGAATGGCAATTACAAAATTATAGGTACCTTTGAGATATCCAATTTGACCTAAGCAATGCAGAACCAGCCTTCTCATTAAAACTTCCGAAGGTAAAAATACTAAAATACAAAGCATGTTGAAATACCAGAATATTAAACATATGCATTTATGTGTACATATATGCCACCCTTCACACCATGTTTTGCAAAGATTATATAAGTATATTACGGAGCTCGCAATTGCATTCTCAATCATTTTTGTGTCCTGCACCTTTCAAAAGGTTGGGGACCACTGCTATAGAATGTTGAAGCGTCAAATCCGCAGAGAACACAAAAACCTTCGGCTTTTACACAGCTAACGGAGGCTTTTAGTGAACCATATTTCTTTAACGTTTGCAAAAAATGAAATCTCCAGTAACTGAAGTTACTTAAATATTTGTTTTCAACGAATAGCGCCCAAATCTCAAATAACCAGTATAATAAATAGCTAGTGAATACTATCCTCTTTGTTAATTATTTTTGAAATTTGTGATGAGAGCTGTCCTTTGATACACTGAATTAGGAAAACCAAACGGGGCTAAAGCATAAGTTATCTATTATTATAACAATTTTCCTTAATCAAAGCACAGCACAAAATACATAGCGTGTAAGAAGGTCAGGGAACATCACTAAATGATACATCAGTTTCAACCGAACACTTCAATTTAGCCTGTCTTACTCAGGGTAGCTCTATGGACTACCTTTAATCTGGAGAGAGAGAGAGAGAGAGAGAGAGAGAGAGAGAGAGAGAGAGAGAGAGAGAGAGAGAGAGAAGGTGTTGTTAAGAGGAATGGATTTCAAAGTATTTTCCTTTTAACATAATTCATGTTTCTTCTGAACACGTACAATTTCAGATGCCTTGCTTATAAATCTTATGGGTAACATACACGTGTATCCCGACTGTTAGTTCTTTATATATGTACTGTGTGTTGCATGACTATTGGTAATCGATTTCTAATTTTCTTTGAACACATATAGATCAGGTTTCTTTACAGTAATTCCACGATTTTAAGCGCAGCTGTGGAAATTCAGACGAAAAGAGAACAAAACAAAACAAAAACAGATATGTAAGTCTGTATTCAGGTTGTTTTGAGTTATTTAGAATGTTGCTTGAAAACGTTTTCACGGTGGAAAATGAACGAGAGAGGATATTTCAGACGTGTTCCGAGTCTTGAAAATAAATTCCGGAGCAATATTTCACTGACGCTAAAATATTGCTTAATTCCTCTTCTGTTTCCTCCTCCTCTTATTCCCCTTCCTCTTTCTTCTGGGTCCAAAATGATTTCGTTGTCCAGTGAGAGGGGTTTGTATAATGCCAAAGTGAAAATCTATTTTCACATCAAAATAAAATGGAAAGTTTTCTGGTTGATGTAGGCAACTTCAACAAGACTTGGTTTCCGGGAATGGATTTGTTAGCTAATGAAGAAAAATTTTTCAGAATGACACAATTAAACAATATCCAGAAATACATCTTCGCACTGGCCACCTAATCTCACAAAAATTCGACTCGGCAACGCGTAGACACAAGTGACACAGCAAACGGCACTTACCTCCCATACATATATCTCCTTTATTATCATTGTCATATTAAATGTATTGTCATCATCATTGTAATGGTCAGCATTTCAGCCATATGTACCTTAACTCTATCCCGTATTGTGAATCAGTTCATATGTATATCTCCATCTGCCAACGAACACAAATGAAGGTTTGATCTCTGTTTCTGTTCACCTGATGTCAGGCATTGACATCTCCGCTCGCAAGAGCTACTGACCTGTCAGTTTGTCGTCTGAATAAATCAGTAAGTGGCGGACTCTGACCCTTACTCGTATCCTTCGCTGCAACCAAAGCACTTTTTAAAGAATCTGTTAAATTATTTGCTAAAGGTCTCGTAAGCATCCATTTTTAGCTTAAAGTTCTCGGAAGACTAAGATTCCTTGTATATGTGTGATTGTTTGTAACGTGGTAATAGCCATTGAATTCATTATTAAAATTATTATTAATTAAATAATGTACATAATAAAGTTGCCATATACAATAAAGATTTTGGCATTAGATTTTTTCCAATAACTATCTCTCTCTCTCTCTCTCTCTCTCTCTCTCTCTCTCTCTCTCTCTCTATCTCTCTCCTGTATATATATATATATATATATATATATATATATATATATATATATATATTATATATATATATATAGATAGGATGAGAGAGAGAGAGAGAGAGGCGAGAGAGAGAGAGAGAGAGAGAGAGAGAGATAGAGGTAGATAGATAGTATAGATAGATAGTTATTGGAAAAAAGGCTATATCAAATCTTTTTTATTGTGTATGGTAAACTTTATTATGTACATTATTTAATAAATAATAATTTTAATAATGAATTCAAATTTATTATTGATTATAACTAATGTTAATAATAAAGTTGCCATATACAATAAAGAATTTGGCATTAGATTTTTTCCAATACTATCTATATATATATGTGTATATATATAGATATATATATATATATATATATATATTATATATATATATATATATATATATA